>NW_026733335.1:0-25000 GCF_028476545.2 Physella acuta
CCTAAATACTAAATAAAATTATTACGTTAGCTTAATTTTCATGACAGCTTTTCTCTTCTTTTTTGCCATGCTTAATTTAAGTCACTTTCATGTGCTGGTAGCTTAAAATAAAACTTGTTTAGGAAGTTTATTTCTTTCTCCCTTTCATAATGCTGCAAATATGAGTAAGACGCTTATTATTATAATTAAATAGCTGCGATAAATAATCATTTGCATCTTTTTGGGGGTATTTCTTTTACATGAACTGTGAAATACGGTATCTCAAATTTTGCGCGTAACTCAAAGCGAAATATTACTCGCTCAACTGCTCGTATTTAAAAAATCTGGTATGTCGAGGCACTAGAATGTTGAGGTACTACAGGATCTACTATGTATTGAAAGAAAACATAAATTAATTCTATAGAATAATAGGCAAATATAGTAATAAAGTAGGCCTTATAGCTTTAGATTTTATTCAGCCTACTAATAAATAATTAAATAGGCCTAAAGCAGTACTAGATATTAGTTAAATCACTAGTATTGTGTAGGGTTATTTTTATTAAAAAAACAGATCACATCTTATACATTAAGGCGGGCTCAATAAAATAAAAATAATTTATTTAGGACCTAGGCCTATCTTTTGGAGATCTAAAATTCTAAATGAAAAATAAATTATTAATTAGACCAACAATAGGCATAGTATGCTAAATCTATTTTAGTATTTAAATTTAAGGCTCGGCCATCTACTAAAATTTTTATAAATGTCATAAAATGGCCTACTTAATTATAATTACTAATTACTATTAGGCCTAAGTTTAAACTAGAGATAGCCTATTTTATTAGTAGAAAAAGTATTAGTCATAGTTAAGATGGTATAGCCTTATGTAAATTAATGTAATCAGTGTTAGATATTATGATATCGATCAAGCAATTATTATATAATATCGAAAAGGGGCCTAGCACTCTCTTAGTCATTAGTCTATTAGGTCTTACAAGTAGTTTAGCCTATTTATATATTATAGGGCCTATAGGCTGTTATTTAAATTAGGCCAAAGGCTTATTAGGAAAAGGCTTAATAGGCTTTAGTTTTTAATTAGGCAACAAGGCAGAGGCTTAATGTTGCTTATAGATTTAATTTGAAATTATTATGATATACGCTACTCTGCGACTATCACTATAGACTGCTATAGAGTATATTATAGCCTAGGCCTATCTAAATAAAATAATTCAACTCACTTAGCTTACTATAATTTTTAAAAATGTTTAGTTAAGTATTCAGCTCTCTATGTCAGCTAAGGCCCATAATTGTAATTATCCTACTGTTAGATCTATTAATTATTTAATAATTAGTAGGCCTAATTATAGGAATTAGGTCTGATACATTAAGTCCTATAGAGTAATACTATTGGGCTAGTAATTATATACAATATCTATACAAGCCTACTTATCGTTAATTTGGAAGTCTTTGCATTGACCTTAGTTTTCAGATGTAGCAGCCTAATTTTTATCAGATTATACCATAAAATCAAAAGTAGACTTGTAGATCTTTTTAAAACAAGGCATGAAATATTAATTTAAATAATATAAATTAAACAAATAGCCTAAATAACAACTACACAAAGTTAAAGTCATAATAACTTTTTATAAAGGTATCTTGAATTTCAACTGGAGGTAGTTTTGATAAATATTAGTATTCTGAACATTAAAATAGGTAGACTTAACATACATTTGTTCTGAAAACATATTTAGAAATTGGTTTTAAAAAATGAGGTTAGGATTGGGGTGATAACTAGTTGAGGATTAGATATGATATTCATTGTGTTTATCCATGTTGTAATTTCTCTTTTACAGGTTCATACAAATAAAAGGGAAGATCTGATTTTTACCAGTAATAAGACTACAGCATACTAAATGACACAAGATGTTCTTTCTCAATTACCTCTTACATTTAACATAAAAGTAGGAAAAGGTATGACAATTATTAATAAGCTGCTTTAAATTTTATAATTTGTTTTTTTATAACTTAATTGTACCATTTTTATTTCCAATAATGATAAATATAATTTAGTGTCATTTATATTTTAAAATATTTATATTATACTAGATATAATTTACTTCTATAATATTACTATCCAGGTTTAACAGTCTATGCCTACAACATAGATCTCCAGGACTAAAAGTACACAAAATGGCAATCAGTATATCACAAGTGTAATAACACATGCATCTAATCTGCTTCAGTGGCGAGAACTGGGTGAATCCTCTCAAACATTAATCAGGTAAGTTATCACAAGTTTGCTTTGGTTTATTTTGAACATGTTGATTGAGATAGATTTTTATTTGTATAAATATTGTATTTAAAAAAATATTTTACCTAGTAAAACCAAGTCAGTGGTGATAATTGATACAATATCATTATGTATTTTTTCAAATATTTGTTTTGCAAAATATGCTGATTTGCAGGAAGGATATATATATATATATATATATATATATATATATATATATATATATATATATATATATATATATATATATATATATATATATATATATATATATATATATATAAAACAGTATCATTTAGTGGTTTGTCTTACAAATTTGAATTATTTACTTAATCTGTCTTAACTGCTCAACAGGAACTAGGCATACCTAATGAGCGTCAAGCTGATACAGTAGATGTACAGAAGAGTTTATACACAAGGTAAATATTGATAAATTTTAAGTTTTCTTTTTTTAAGGATACATGTAGTGTTTTGGGAGAAAGGAATTAAATTATTTAAATTAGGCCTAATAGTTTATTTCTCTAGCTTATGTTTCACTCAAAATAACTTAAATTTTTCCCCCTTTATCACTAAAGCAAAATTTTATAGATATCTATGCCATGATTCATCTCATTCAATCACTTTTTTCTTGTTTTGTTTTGATGTATTAAACTAATTTAAACTAAAGATTTTTTTTTTTTTGCTAATTTTATTATTTCAGATGGATGATTAAGAAAATCATTTTGTTTTGTTTCAGGAAGTGAAAAGTGATGTAAAAGGCAACTAATACTTCCATCTACCATAGTTAAACAAGAATCTGCAAATGGTGATAATTGCAATAATCTTGATATATTAATGTTTGGCTTTATAATTATATGCAATTGTTTCATAAATAAATTATTTCTCAAAATTTGATGTATTTGGTTTTCTTACTTAGTACATAAGATACAAGTGATTGAAAGCTGAAAAGGGTTGTATGTAGTTATAGTATTCCCAGCACAAGTTGACATTAAAACAGCTGAAGCCCTTTAAAAAAAAAAAATAAATAAATAAAATAATCTAGGAATGCTGTTTCTATTAGCTGAGCATATATTTGGAAAAGAACTTAATTGTTTACCAGAGAATACTGTGACCCAGTTTGTACTCCAGGCAAAAATTGTCTATTGTTAATATTATTAAGTTAAAGAAAAGTATCAAACAAACAGGATAATATTAATAAGCAAGACCTCCACACTAGAGAAGTATGGAATGAGTATTGCATGGAATTCAAATCAACTTTGATGTTGCTAATTGCTACACTGGCCATAATTGGCCTACATTGATTTTTGCTGAGGTAGGCAACTGTTTTTGTTTAACTTTAGATGTCGACTAAATAAAGAAGAAAACTGACACGCCAATACCAAAATCAAGAACTTGTAAAGTTCGTGGTTGCTAAACCGAGAAGTCCTGAGTTCAACCTCCCGTGTAGATGAGGCTCTATAGTTGGGGATAGCAACCTATCTTGGGGATACAACACTTGTTCTTGGATTGACAAAAGATAAGAAAAGAAATCCAGAAAGAAAAGCAGCTGAACGAAGAAGAAAAAGGCTGGATATATTCGGTATCAACTGTACAATTTTAACAGACACACATTTCAAACTACACATGCATTTCAATGACAAAGTTCAGTGAAGCCATAATGTTGAGTTTGACTGAATGAAGAACGATATTGTTATTTCAAGCAAAGTTAAGGTTTATTGTCTTAAAGACATTGTCGTGGATGGATTTAGACTAAGACTTCCCTGTTAAATAAGCCGACAACGATGGCTCTTTTTATTTCTCGTCTTTGATGTTGCTTTCAAGAACTTGTATGAGATTAGATTACCTACATACATAAGGCTACGCAGTTTGGAATCTTGGCTTTCTAATAGTGGACCTGGCTACATGACATTACCCCCACCCCGTCAATTACCCCCCCCCCCCTGGAGAATCCCCCCCCCCCGGCCTCAAGTTATGATCCTAACTCAAACTCTATACCTATGTATTTCCTTAATCCTAATCGATAAAAAAATGACCAAACCCTAAGCATTCACCTCAGCCTAAAACTTAACACATAACCAAAACCAACTCTAGACTTAGGTTTCAGCCTAACCTTGACCATAACACTAACCCTAGCCTTAATCCTAACCCTGACCATAACACTAACTCTAATTCTGAATCTAACCCTAGCCCTAACCTTAGCCCTAACGCTAACCCTAACCTTAGCCCGAACGCTAACCCTAACTCTAGCCCTAACTCTAACCCTAGCCCTAACTCTAACCCTAACCATAACCCTAACCTTAGCACAAACGCTAACCCTAGCCCTAACGCTAACCCTAATCCTAACCCTAGCCGTAACCCTAACCATAATCTTAACCTTAGCCAGAACGCTAACCCTAACTCTAACTCTAACCCTAGCCCTAACGCTAACCCAAACCCTAACCCTAGCCGTAACCCTAACCATAACCCTAACCCCAGCTGTACCTTAAGAGGTGTGTGCGTGGGGGGGGGGGGGAGATGTCCTCCTTGGCGGGGGGTAAATGACAGGGGGTAATTGCTTCAGGGGGGGAGAGAACTAATAATCTGTAAGTCCTACTATTCAATACATTTGGTTAACACAATGTCGTCACACATGTAAAACAAAATAAGCAGTGTTTTTATTATTTGTATCCTTAAAAAATGCAAAATAAATGCTACGCCATTAACTCAACCCTCTTTTTTCTCGTTACATATCGTCACATAAAGCCACCGCCCAAAATGATGGTGACGTCAATATACAATCATAAAGTGGTCACCCATTAACCACGACTCAGACGATTTTGCACCAAACCCCCCTTCTCTAATTGTAACAAATTTTCACAAAAAGCCAGATCTTTGCTTCCCCCCCCCCCCCCCCACCACTCTCTTTAAAAACACTACACCTCAACACATAACCCCCTCCGCCGTTCCCCTGAAACTGCATTTTTACTTTCTCGTATATACGAAGTATAGAGAAAGTCTTGTAATCAGAGTTTCTTCCAGGCATCTCTTCGGGGGGGGGGGGGGGGCGAAGCCCCCCCGAAAATTTTTTACCGCCCCCCCGAACGAAATGAAATTTATATAATTTATATAGAAAATATATACTTTTAACACTGTCCGCCTCCCCGAAGAAAGTTTACCGCCCCCCCCCCCCGAAGATTTCAAGTGCCCCCCCGGAGAAAAAAGTCTTGAAGAAACACTGCTTGTAATCGTGCAAAAAAAAAATCGAGATTTTTTACAAATCTCGATGTTTTACACCTCACTGATACGGAAAAACATAATTTTGCAATCTTGTCCGTATGTCTGTGTCTGTGTGTGTCTGTGTGTAAACACGATTAATTGAGTACCGTTACAGCTAGGTTGATGAAATTTCATATATAAGTATTTTATCAAAATCATAGATCCGTATAAACTTTTGAGTGATTTCCGATAACGGAAAGTGGTACTTTTTCTACTTTGAATTTTTCAAAAGCCTATAACTTGAGTACTATTGCAGATAGATAAATGAAATTTCACATGTAAGTAAAAGATCTAATTCTCTACCTTCTGTCAAATTTTGAGTAATTTCCGTTGACAGGAAGTACTAATTTACGCTATTTCCGATTTCTCAAAAAACGCACGTAAATTTATAAAGTACTAATAATGTTGCGCACTATTATGCACATCTTTATTTGACGTTCACTTGGTGTGCAATTCTTTTTTCTACGAGGTTTTATTCTATTTTAAAAAGTTTAAGTATTTAAAATGGATTAAAAATCATGTCTATATCCCGAGTTGCCATTCCCCGTAGTGTTATATTAGAATATTCGAGAAAGTTTAGGGGAGATCACTCCCGGTTTATTATAATATGTACTGACCTCGATAAACATTGAGTTAATAAATGAATTAATACCAAAAGCAATCTTTTAAAGCCCGAAATAACGGATGAAAGCAAAAATGTGTCGTCACACTTTCCGATCATCCCTTCCCATAAATGAAAAAAAAAGCCTGAACATACTAAAGGAGAGTATGGATGTTGATGGAGGATCCCAACATTAAAAATTAAAGCAGCGCAAAATTTCAGGAATCCATGTTACATATTATTATTTTCCGTTGGTATAACAAAGGTATTTACATTGTGTTTTATATTTTACGAGCCGCTATCATACGCCGCTATTTAGTTGTTTCATTTTCTACTTTTCAGTAATTCATAATTTGTGAATTTGACAGTAACAATGCTGCCACTGAAAATATTTGCTTTAAAACACTATCAGTAGCTCGTTAAGGACGATAACCCCCCCTCCCCACCCTCCTTTCCCAAAAATCCTACCCCCCCCCCTCCTCGTGAAAGCAGCCCCCTCTGAGTTACCTCCACTAAGTTTAAAATCGTTTCAAACTAAATTATCTGCCCCTAATAGCTGTCACTAAACCCGGCTCTACGATTGTAAACATTTAGCTTGAACCACAGCTCACCAGACCATGTAGGGATGGGGGTGGTAGGGATAGAGAGAAAGAGAGGGGGCTGCTAGGGGCGCTTACAGCTTGGTGTTTTCTATGGTATCCATGAAGAGAATTATTTATATAGAAGAAATATATATTAAACCAGCGTACCCGTCCCGCGCGTTGCTGCGGTCTCAGAAGACAGACTGACGCAATATTTTAAGAGGATTCCATAATTACATTAGCAATCACGTATTTTTTACGCTTGACATTGATTTCTAAATCTAAACAATTTAAATGTAATCAAAGCCGGTGTTATATTGCTTTCATCATAGTTGTTGAGGCGCAAATTCTACCGCACACAGTAGCCCATTGTATCCATAATGTATCGCACTCTTTAAAACGAACGTAGGCGCAATAGTGTTTATGAGGGACCCACACAGGGGCGCTAGACCACACGCCAGGGGTGCAGTAGACAAAAAATTTCCCTACTGTAGGGCGCTCTTTTAAAACTCATAGTGTTCCTCCCGAAGCCAGTGGCGCATCGGGTCAAACGAATTGTCATCGAATGTCGTGTGCCACAGGGTCAATATTGTAGAGTGCTCTTTAACACAACCTTAGGATATCTCAGAGCGCCAAATCGCATCCTGCCGGGGCGCCGGCAGACGCGCCTGATTCCATATAGTCAAAAATTATTGTTGCCCATCGTGTCTTTAGTGTATAAATTTAAAAAAAAAAACGAACGTAGGCGTCATAGTGTTCACATGGTAGCACGGGGCGCTTTGGGTTACGTAATATCCGGGGCGCCGGCGGCTGCGCCTGTTGTTGCTTTTTTTACCTTAGCCCCCATGCAGTTTTAATATCGCCGTCCTGGATTTTCAGGCGCCAAGCCGTTTATTAACAAAAATCGCACCCTCCAAGGAAACGCCCATAATAAATTTTAATTTTTGTTTTCGCAGAATCCTTCTCGTGAGTGTTTTCATTAACTCTCGAAAGTTTAACGGCACTCAGATAAACGATGTCAAACAGCATCCGTTTTGTTTTTTACAAACTGTGTAGAGAAAAATTGCACCCTCCAGAAGCGCCGCCCTGTTAAAATAAAAAAAAAATAACCTCCCCTGAAGTTTTATGGCGAGCGGATGAACGGGATTAAACCGCAATCTACTTTTACGTATATATACCCTATATAGGGATCTATATATAGAATCGATTCGCGCCCTGCTGGGGCACCGTGCTTGTGAAATATATCCAGTGGTATTCTTAACTTAAGTTGCATGGCCATAGGATGAAAGGTGTAGTGCTGCATAGAGGACATAAACAAACCCACAAACAAACAAGCAAAACTTCATTATATATATACATAGAGAGAAATATAAATAATTCTACATATGCATATATATATATATATATATATATATATATATATATATATATATATATATATATATATATATATATATATATATATATATATATATATATATATATATATATATATATATATATAGCTACATTCGGTGACTTCCCATTTTCCCCAATGGCGTCAAATTTTGCACATAATCCACCTATTAATTCATGTGAAAAAAAGCATCGTTTTCATCGTAAATTATTAGATTTTGGTATCAGCCTCTCTCCGGTCGTCGCTTAGCAAATCTGTTATCCAAAAATTCAACAAGCATGTATTCACCTGTACATTTTGCAGTTTGTGTCATCTCCCCTCACCTCCCCCCCCCCTGAATGATAGTTTTTAAACGTGCACAGTTAATTGTATATTTTTTTTATCTGCAGTCAGTTATTAGTACAGTTAACTCTCATTAGTCATTTATTGAACTGGCAAAATGCTTACTTCTTCTATATATTTTGCTATTTTTTGCCATGGTGTTACCCCCGAAATTTTGCCACCTTGCGCAGTCCTCAGCCCCGCCCCCCCCCCCAACCTTGTGACGCCTCTGGTTAGGGGTACTACTTGAGTACAGTAAATATGTATATGTATATGTATATGTATATATATATATATATATATATATATATATATATATATATATATATATATATATATATATATATATATATATATATATCGGGGGGGGGGGTATAGCCCCTTGGCACACCTTGTACCTACGCCACTACATAATCATGTTCTTAAGATTATATAGCACATTCTATGTATAAATTCGATAAAAATAGCTATTACGTATTCTGCAATTAATTTTATATTTGTAATAACATATTGTAAACGAAATGAGTCTTAAATTCGATTAAAAAATGGGCCTTTATATTATGTATTTTTTCTATTTTGCAATCATATCATGTATTACTTGTTGTATAGCCTAGATTCTATAATAATATACTAATATATTCTATATTACATAATCCTATATTATATCGTTTAGTAATCTCTACCCTAATGTTTTCTATACCGAATAATCAATATTCTGTAATTCTAAATTGTGTATAAATTAATCATACAATCTCTAAAATTAATCATAACTATGATCACAATTAAATTCAGCAATCCACTGTATTAATTTATATTGCTAAAAATAATTTAATTTTCAATTTTAAAGACAGAAGATACATTTTTTATAATATTAATTATTATTAGCTCTGTAAAATGAATGGTTGTTTAATTTTTCTTATATTAAATATTTTAAGCGATTAATTAATCGAAATGGTTTTATTCCGTTAGCTAGTTTTTACAGTTTATAACTATAATTAGAGTCTCAACGAGAGAATCAAATGAGAAAAAATCTATAGCGTTATTATATACCGACACTGTTGATAAGCCACTCAACGACAGTGTCGTTGAGAATAGTGTAGGATCGGCTGGATTATTCCTACATGTAGGTAAAGTATTGCATAGGCTTCTTATGATTTAAACAATCTTGTTTTTTTTGGTTTTTTCTTTAAAGCAAAACGAAAGATCGCTGTAAGTATTCAGAACATTTTTTGCTAACTTTTTGGTTTTTTTTTTGTATAGGCTTATAGTTATAATCATACTATCCTAAGCTAGTAGATTTTCCAAAGTATTACATTAATCATGTGATATCATGTTATGCCAGGCCAGTCTTTTCTAATTTTGGATGACAAAATAATGAATGGGACTACATTGTTTAACTGTTATTTTGATTGTATAAAAACAAATATGTAATAATTACAGTGCATGTAAACTTGTGGTGACTAAATAAAGGTTCATCCAGTTATGACGTCCATTTTTTTAGTACCCCCCCCTACCGTTCACAAACGTCCACTTTCAACTTACATCATTTAAAAGTAAGGTAGTTGTTAAATACTAATTTATTAAAGCAAAAGCGTTTCGTCTGTCAGTGGTAAAAAATATAATTTTATTGAATAAATTAGCATTAAAATTTACATAGCAAGTACCATAACATATATTTACAGTCACACTTAGCACTATACCAATCCACTTTACAAAACATGCAAATAGAAACATCAACAACCAAAACTTGTTACACAGTACAATAAATAGATGTATAGTACTACATGTCATTACAACGCATATTAACACTTGCAGGCTTGAACACTTCGATATAATTAGAACATGTGAAATTTTATTTATCTATCTGAAATAGTACATGATATTAAAGTAAACACCGTAATTCCGGAGGGACAGACATATGCTAATTTTATAATTTCATTTGCATTTCTTTTAAAGCTTTTTTTTTTTTAGATCTAAACATAATTCATTTATCATCTCATGTTGCATATCGCCAAAGGACACTTTGTTAACATGTTTCTTTAATCTTAATTCTCATTTTTAGCTTGACAGGCGAAGGGATACAACAGGGGGAATAATGCGTTACTCAATACAATTGTATTTACCTCCCCTATTTATGCAATAAAGCATTATATCTATCCACGCATGGATATTACTCGATCACAGTATCTAATCGCACGTGCATGCAATTATTTTTTTTTAACAGTATGCATTTGATAATCTGCCTGTACTAATTCGTTTGACTATCACATTTTGCTTAGCAAGTAACTTCAGTAAATATTAAAGTAGTAGTTCAAATACTATAGAGAATCGTTGCATACAGTCAATCGACTACTCCGACCATTGAAGTGTCTGCTTTAAATGATATTTGTAATAACAAATTAAGGATTGTATAACAAAAATACATGAACTCACACACATTTTTATATTGAGCTACGTGTGACATATTTTTTATTTTTTTTTATTTTTTAGTATGTTCATATGATTAAATAAAATGTCCCTATATTTTTATTTTATTTGAATATTGCAGATATTTTTTTTTCCACCTTAGAAATGTTGCAAGGGAAATAATAAACTATTTAATATACACAATTAGTTTGATAAAGCAAATCGAACAAAAATGAAATACTGTTTTATGTGTCAAAAGATTCCAATATATGTAATAACATGTTATCAACAATGATAAATACGTTTATGTGTTTTTGTCTATTTTTTTTTAAAGTACGTAATTGAAAAATAACAAACATTATCATTTTGTTTTTCACTTTTACAAGACAATCGAATATATCGTTCAAGTAATGTTAACCTTCAACAATCACAGTCTGGTGTATTTTTCCATTTACCTTAAAAATAATACAAAAAAAATATAAACTATTAAAATGTCGTTGACCTCTCATAATGTTATTTAACTTAACATAACAAGCACTCTATACATGATAGTCACTTTTTTTCTTGTACATGTGTATTTTTAGGCTTCAGTATTAAACGTAGAACCCATATTGTGTTAAAAATAAATACATATAATTTTCTTCAAAAACAGACTGGTTTTGCCTATTGATATATATATATATATATATATATATATATATATATATATATATATATATATATATATATATATATATATATATAAATACCGTATATTCTTAACGCAACATTGCAGTTACATATAGAATCAAACATTTTTCTACCCCACCATCGTATTACCTATTATTAAGATACAAAACTTTTTTTGAAACTCTTAAAATAATCAGCCCATATTAAGACAATGGTATGTTCTATTTATTACTGGAAATACACAGTTATTATAAGAATGGGTGATCTTAAATTAAGTAAATGATTATTAATTTGAATTGGCATTTTAAACAAGCATATCACAATTACTTCCCATTTATTTTCTACGGTATTAATGGTAAACAACTCACAGACACAAAACCTATTCCTAACTAAATAAATCTAAATTAAAAAGAAGAAAAACAAGAAAATAAGCTCACACATTATTTAAGATCTATTAAACCACATTTAAATTATTATTAAATGCTTCAACAAGGAAAGTTGATCTTGACTGTTTTATTAATGCTATTTGTACATTTAGAAAACGAATATTGTGTGCTTATTTAATTTTGCTTTCAGAGACAAGCAAATTATTCAGGTTGAATAACGTTGGATTGCTATTTCGGCTTTTGGCTAAAAACATTATTACCATGTTCGAAAGAATGAAGAGTAATGTGTCTCCCAACTCAGTTGAAAAGAACGGAGATAGATGGTACAAAGGTAATGCTAACTGAAAGACATCGGTTGTCTATGGTCATCAGGTTACTGTCATATATGTGATGCATATATTGGCCCGTGCATTCAGCGACATGATGTAGGGTGGCTAACAACCTTACACACACGTGTAAAAACACAAACACTTTATTTTCAAAACGTGTCAATATATTTTAATTATTTATAAACATAAACTGTAATGATACAAAATTAAATTAGACAACAAATATTAAGGTTATTAATATTGTTGATCAAAAGTTTTCAGGTGTAGACTAATAGTACGTATTGATTCACAAAAACGCATTTATAAACTGCTCTTAAGTATTTAGTGAATCCCAGGAAACGTTTGTTATGATGGATTTATCATCCGGATTTATTTTTTTTACACAATTTCTGGTTTATTATTCATACATGTTGGCAACTTATTGCATAGGCTTCTCATGATTTAAACCAGGGATCTCTAAACTGTGCGGCCCGTGAGGTCCTCTTATCCGGCCCGCGAAGATCTTTCTCCAGACAATTCAAAACAATTTCAAAATGTAGCTTTAGGTGCAAATACCGTTGCCCACCGTGTTGCAGACATGAGTGAAAACATTGTGACTCAAATAGCGAAAAATGCAAATATGCTTCGCCATTTTTTACTTGCAATGGATGTCGCTGGATAGCTGTTCCACCTCTACTGCTTGTCTTCATTAGAGGTGTGGATGAAGACATGAACATAATATAAGAGGTGGCTTCGCTACATAACTTGTATGACACTGTTACAGGAGATGATATATTCAATGAGTTAAAAACAAATGTGCAAATTATTGCTAGGACTGGACTATCATCAATGACTTGACTGTTTATGGAGGAAAGAACATGAGTGGCATACAGAAATGCTTAGTTGAACAAGCGAAAGAGAAAAAAACTATCTACAACCTATGCGTTTGCACTGTATTATTATCAGCAAGCTTTGTGTGCTAAATATATGAACATTAGCAGTGTTTTTAAATCTAGTGGTGAAGATGGTGAATTTAATAAGGTTACATGGGCTCAACCATTGGTAGTTCAAAGACATGTTGAAAGATACAAACACAGAATCGCAAAATTTAGCAGTTTACACAGCAGTAAGATGGCTAGGTTAAAAGAAAGTTCTGAGTAGAGTATTTAAGCTAAGAAATGAAATATGTTACTTCCTAGAAAGTAAAGGCAAAGCACAGCCATTAATGTCTGATGAATAGTGGGTATAGAAATTGGCCTCTGCTGCAGACGTAACAAGTCATTTTAATTTTCTGAACCTAAAACTACAAGACACAGAAATCTAGTTTTTGATCTATACACCAACATTAAGGCACTCCGTTCCAAACTGTTCATGTTTTTGGAAAAAGTATAGGCCTACAACTTGACGCACTTTCAGCAGTGTAAGGTCTTCATAGCTGAAGCGACAGCTGAGTTACCCACGGCAATTGCATGCGAGATCATCAAAGACCTCCATCTGCAGTATAAGTAGCAATTTTCTGACTTGGATTCAAAGACAGACGATGTGAGCCTGTTTCAAAACCCAGTTGCCCAGATGAACTCCAGCTGGAGGCCATTGAAGGCAAATGACCTTCTGAGAGACAAGCTCAAAGAAGGGTGGGTGGGTTTTTATTCGTTTTTACCGATGTAGGACTTTCCTAATATTAAAACTTATAACTCGGTTGAAAATAATTTAATAAAAAAAACGTTTTAGAAATTTGTTATAAAAAATATTACTTAGTTTATTAAAAAGCTAAAATAATGGGGCACTTTTAAAGCATGTATTATATTATTTATGTAATTGCAAGCATTGAGAGCAGTAATGTTTTTATTTCTAAATTCCACGACATTCGAAATATTTCGATTTCTCAATGACCTTAGGTTGTGTGCTGTTTCTACTAACGCATAATTTAAGAAAAAAAAAATCATTTTGTTTTGTTTGTTTAATTAGATAATAACAGACTTTAAACAGAAGCAAGATGGTAAAAAAAATGCAAAAAGAAAAAAAAATGGCGCAAGGAGGGTTTTTACCTAAATATGAATATCTCTAATTATATGTGCAGGTATACAAAATGACTAATACTTATTATACTAGAAACGTCAACGATACTTTCGTTTTGTTTCTATGTGAAACTGGTCATTACATAGCGCCTAATGGAAATCAGGAGTTCCAATGAGTGATTGTAGATGGCAGCTAACTCTATATACTCATACTATGCCTAAACGGTAGATTTTCCAATATAATACATAAATCATGTCCGATCATGTTATGCAGGCCAGAAAAGATAGAATAAACCAAATATTACTTTACATACACACACCATTTCCGTTACACATGTTAAATACAGTAGATGTATTCAGACCTTTATATGCCACAAACGCTGAATCAAAATTCGGATCCCGGAGTCGAATCTGTAGGATGTTCTAAAGACCTCCGTACATAACTAATAAAAAAACACTACATTTTGATCTCAGTCAAAAGGCCGAGAAGTGAAATGGTGCATTCAGTCACCCGACTACTCCGACCATTGTTTTATCTGCTTTAAATTAGTTTCAATAACTTTATGAAGGATAAGTTGTATAAGGTGTTGTACATAAACGACGTCACAATTCGATGTTTTACACGATTACAATACTTCTTCAATGCTATGTATACTAGTGTGTAACTTAAAAATACTAAAATTCATAATAGTATCTGATTGTTCTAGTGGTCCCCCGCCTCACTGGTATTTAAGAATATATGAGAACATTTTAGGGAAATAACTAACTCTTTATTTTAAACAATTATATTCATTCATAAATTAATTTAAGGGGTGTCATACAAGCTAGGAAAATAAAATAAGACGCACTGTGTGTGTTGCCTTAATGAATTATAAACAATCACAATTCAGGAAATATACTACTACTTTGCTTTTCAGACAAAATTAGTTTTGACACCATAATAAAAACGAATACGGGACAGTAACTAGCAAAAAGAGACATATACCTTTCAAAAACTAATTGGAGGCGGGGGTGGGATAGTGAATATAAGCAAGATATATTTTAGTTAGCATCCACTACAATTTTGTTACGTTATTTTAAAACGTATGTTTCGTGTTTGAGGTCATGTTTTTGTGTTATTTTCGACGGATAAAAGTTATTTGAAAACAGTACTTGTTACATACATTTTTGAATTAAAAAATCGAGCAGCAGAACAAGTCGAATTTTGCCTGTAAGTATAAGTGTAAGAAAAAAATCCTAACTCACATGACCTTTTTTAAGTAATTGTTTATTATCATGATTTTATTGCATCTCTTTAAAAAATGTTAAATACTAATATAAGGCTTTCAATATTTGCAATTACAACAATGTTTTAATAATTTTTCAGACTATAACTAAACGTTTTGCAGTTTTGTGTATACAATTTAATAATTTATGAAATATATTTCTCTATTTTTAAATTAAAAGGTGATTAATTACACAATTTTGCACAATTTACTCGGCTTGCTAATTGTTGCAGATTTGCATTGTCTCCCTTGAAAACATTATATATAGCATGTAGCAGAGGGAGGTAATTATTATTGGTAAATAAACGTTTTATTGGTAAAATCAAAACTATAATAAAATGTAACTAAGTGCTTACATAAGAAAAGTAAATGACTGTCAGACATTGGGAAAATAACATGCCACAGTCGTAGGGTTAGAACTGTAGGATATGTTTCATTATTTATGTTTTTTTATCAGTTATGTAACTGTTTACCACCCGCCTAAGAAAAAAGAGTGATTTTCCTTTTACTAGTGGTAGGGGATGGGGCAGTGACAGCGACATTTTTTCTAAAACAATTAATGGCATTTCAATATCATTTTAAACATTTCAACTATTGTAACTAAACCATAGTAGGTCTGCATCATTATTTTGTGACAAAGCCTAAGATTAAGTAGATCTAGTCATATTTTCAAGAAAAATACTCAAAACAACCACGTTACAATCATATTTTTAAACATCAGCGCGTGTATAAGGTGCTCGCTTGGTCATGTGTATAGGGCGAGACCACAAAAAAGGGAAGAGGCGGTTTGTTATGGAAACACATGCAGTGAAAAGTTAAGTTGGGTAAAAGTAACATAATGACGTCACGTTGATTAGCCGAATTTACCTGAACCCATATAGTCTTTGATAGCTAGACAGCTACACATGACAATAAAAAGTTCGGTCTACGGCATCTTCAATTTAAAAAAAAAAAGATGCATTACTGTCTGCAATCTCTGACTCTTTATAACATATAGTGGGTAAAGAAGCCTTTAAAATCGAGAGGCAGGGTACACAGCGTCCATGCGCGATCACATCTTTAGATAGTCCTGGCACATTCACACGGTAAGTTAACAAGACGTAGACTTACGGACATCTTGGAAAGTTTAACTCCCAATTATTACTTAGGCCTAGTAATAGATGTAACCGAAAATATCAAATAACTATATTACATTATTATTTATTGTACACATTGCATATAAAGGAATTCGTAATTTTGCACCTTGTATTGAGAGGTCTACTAAATGTTTGTAGATATCCACAATTAGAGGGGGGGGTCGTCGAAAGTGGACGTAATTAATGGATGACATCGAGTTTGCTTACACTTTTCAAGGACATTAGAATAAGTCGGTTAGTCAATATTTCACATTTTTCATCGGTTTGGAAACACTAATAATTCTCATAAATATTTTAATTTAAAAAAAAAAAGAAGAAGAATATTAAACACAAACAAGTGTATGTCTGGACTAGAATCGATAAGGTTTAGTTTACCTAGTAAACACCTACGGTTGCGTCTGACGGGTACGTAAGCAACAGTAATATCGTATGGTGCTAAAAAAAATCAACGGACTGAACATGTATGTTGATACAGCCAGTCAACTAAAAAATTATATAAACACAATCCGTCAACTGAACATCTATGTGAACACATTATTTCAACGTAACATGTATTTTAAACAAAAATGTCCATACGCACTCATATAATACATAAACTCGAATGAATTGTTAAGTTTTCGTGTTATGATATTTAGTTTACTTGATTCTAGTATATATTAAAAAAAAAGTTTATGGGACGTATATGTCAAGTAGGTGAAGTTACTACAATTACAATAACTGGTAAGTCTAACTATTTTAAGACTCCAATAGGCTAAGAAAAAAGCCAACAAATCGTGTACTTTAAATCAAATAGATGAATCAAGATTCGACACATATGTAGTAAATACAAAATACTTAGTAAAAAACATATAAAATGTCAACTTTGGTGTATCACAGGCAACAATGACAATCAAAAAACGACAAAATAATTTTAAACCTATTTTTGAACAAACTGCCGTTAGTGCTGTTAATTCGACACGCGCAATTTCTGTCTAATAAGTTACATACCTAACCATGTAAGCTTAAAAAAGTGTTGAATTCCACATTGAGATTTAACTTCTTGGTAATTCTTCCTAGTTTATGTCTGCTTTACATATCTTGAACAACAAATCCTTTAATGTTACCAGATCTCAGTTATAGGCCTATAGATATCACATATGTGACCCGCTTCAAACTTGACTTCTACAGCTCGTGTTCATGTATCAACAACATATACCAATTGTAATGATCGTAAGTTGTATCAGGGGGGCTAGAAACAAAGTATTAGCAATTATTGTAGTTGTAAACTATAATTATTATTTTGCAAATGAATGCTGAGGGAGATTCAAAAATAATATTACCACATTTCCCAAAAAAAAAAAAAAAAACAACCAACAGAAAAGGTTGCGATTTTATATTCTATGTTTCTATTAACAATAATTAAACGATTTGACTCTGAATTAAATTATTTAGATGTATAGTGCATGTTATGTATTTAAATGTAGTGCTCCAAAACAACAACATACAAACTAATACATTAATTATTTTGTGTACATTTTGTAAATACTAGTGATAAAATTATGTTAAGTGATGTTTCTTCTTTGATTATGTCCAGTAATAAAAATGGTTTGTGCTAGCAATATAAAAGTAATGCAACTTTAAAAAACCATAAACATTCAAGTAATTATTTTGCTACTACAATCTGAGATAAGAACGAAGTTAATATATCTTGCATTTAACTAAGAGTGGAACGACCAGAAACAAGAATTAACAAAGTTTATTCTAAATGAAAGACATATCGTTACTACTCAACAGCTTCAACTAGTAAACCCCACCCCCCTCACTACTCCACATACTTCGCATAGATCCCATGTTACAAAGTATTAGGCAGGACAACCGCTTTTAAAGGATTGCCAATACCAAACATGTCAGCTAAGAAAATTATAACATAAACATATAGAATCTACAACCTAAAACTGCGGGCACAAAATAGTTACATGCGATCTATCACTTTAACCTAATCATTAATAATTAACTTGAAAGTGTGTACGTATGAGTGTGTTTTGTATGAAATACACAAACTCATTTAGACGCCGCTCTTAAGTAGGCCTATTTAATGAAACCCAGAAAATGTTTTCCCTTGGTTTGGCTTCTCACCCGGATTTTTTTTTAAATGCAATTTCTCCTTGATTATTCCTACATGTAGGTAACTTATTGCATTTGCTTCTCATGATTTAAACAATATATTTTTTTTTTTTTGTTTTTTTCTTTAAAGCAAAACAAAAGATTGCTGTAAGTATTCAGAACATCTTTTTGCTAACTTTTTCTTTTTTATTTTTTTATATAGGCTTATAGTTTTACTGTATTATGATGCATCACTAATGGTATCCAAATGCATTCGACCGATGTCGTTTAAACCAATGGTATGCCTAACTTTGTAGCTTCAACAAAAGTACATTTAAATTTTCCAAACGGAAGAAATGCTGTTAAGTTTGTCAAAGTTCATTATCAAGGATCACGTTGACCTTAGCAGTAGCACCGTGTTACTGGTAAAACTTCCTAAAACTCAGTCCGTACATCCGAGTTGTTCACCATTTGGTTATACATGATTGTCATACAGTACAAAATGGTGTCAACGCTGATTGTTCTTACAAATTAAAATAATCATCGACTATGCTAATCCAGTCTTAGTCATTTTGAACATATTGTTCTATTTCGTGTTATCATAACATCGACTATCGACAAAGTAGGCTATATGCAATAAAATCAGAGCGACATAAATATTACCATATAAATGTACCAATAGTTAAATGTGCAATTAGAAACAATTGTTTTTATAACACATGTTGAAATATTTATGATTAGCTTAATCGATAGAAAGCAAAATAGTTTAAACTATTTTGTTTTAGTTTGCCGCCTATGTCATGCGTGTGTTTTTCTATTTATAGTTGTCTACAGAAATATGTTTACTTTCGTCTTGCCTATGTCTCGTGTGTTGTTCTATTTATAGTTGTCTACAGAAATGTGTTTACTTCTGTCTTGCAGGACGCCGTCACCACGAGCCTACACATCCGATCTATTTTTACCACCCTAGTCCAGTCTTCCAGTGTATAGACCGTCCAGTGGTTGGTTACAACAATATCAACAAAGTAGAAATTATAGAGTTTTATAATAAAGAAAATTAAAAAAAAAACGTTATAACAACACGCTTTTAAGTGAACTGAAAAAAAATGTTAAAAAAAATAAAATATGTAAAATGCCGTATGAGCGACCACATAGTAATGAGTTGCGAAAATTTGTAATTATAATCGAACATTAAGTAATGATTTTTTTCCCAATCTTACAACCTCTCTACGAAATGTTTTATATCCGTCATCTTATTATATTTGGCACCATTGGAAAGCTAGATTTCTCATGTATTTCATAATTTCATTTTACATCATCTTGGAAACACTCTAAGTTTATAATCAGCTTTACAATTTTCAAAGATATGGTATTTTTGTGACCTACTTTTCGTTACTTTTTGCTGTTATTCTCAGTTTGCACGTTTTTAAGCACTAAAAGCCTACTACCTTTTTGTTATAAAACAGTGCATAACATATCTTTAGTAAATGTTCTTCATGCAAAATAAAACTTTTGTCACGATATAATTGTGATGACTTTCATAGAAAGAAAGTTTATGATAAATAATATGATAATTTTGAAACTTGTGCATACTAAAAAGGGTGCGATTTTTCGGACCTTGTAGAAATCTGATCAGTAGTTCTATCAAAAAGTTGTTTACTTTCTTAGTGGGAACATTTTTAAAAAATCACATTTTCTGGCTGGGTTCCTTATCCAAGTCACCTGCGTGATTTGCTGACGCACTATCATCGTGGCTAGAAACTCATATCATTAGATTCAAACATTTTGGGTTTGTTGCCAACACTTAAAATCTTGTTTCAATTAAATGATTCCATACTTTAACCCATTCCAAGGTTAACAAATAAAGTGACAATAGTGTTGGAACAAAATCGAGACAAGAGTTATATCATTAAAGCTATAAACAAAAGCTATGATAGTGCATGCACACATTCTTTATAGACAGTTACATGAATACTGTATTGTACCATTGATGATCGCGCTGTGTAATTGCAAAGTATAAGTTCAAAGTTCAACTCTCACATTCTTAATGTCTTACACTATGTCCTTACATTAGTAGAAGTGTCGGATTGTTGGTAATATGTTTAGGTATATTGTTAACTAATCATACAAACAATCTCGCATTTGTTTGACTAAAAATACTTATTTACTTATTACTTCCCATTATTTATACAAAACAGTACACGGGAGACACATTTCTTCTAGTTTATATCACTAGCCGTGCAAATGAACTGATAAAATATACAGGAACCCGATTAGTAAGTCTGAATTGAAAATTAAATATATTAAAATATAAGTACAACTGAATTTTTTTCTTCAGGGTATATGTATCTTTTTCTTAACAATTTGTGGATTTTTAAAGACCGAAAAACTATAAGGAGTTTGTTTGCAATTTTTAAAGACTGGCGAATTCGTCGCTTTAAACTACGTTTGGATTCTCTCTTGCCATCACGGTATGTTTGTACTACTTGTTACTTGCAAAAAAATAAAGAAGATGGCGTTTAATTGCCAGAACAAATCACCTGTTGTAATGACGTTAACACTGATGCAGACACAAAATATTATTCCTTATATTTCCTGACATGATACAAATACTGTAGACCGATTTGAGACATGATAAATAATTGTAGACCAATGTGTCGGATGTTACTGAACTGTGGGCGCATGTGTATGATGCTGTTAAAATGTAGCCCTATTTTTCGGTCTTACAGTACGTCTTATCTATCTGAATTGATACCATCTGTTTGACAACATCTGACCCTCTAATAAGTTCACATTTAATATACAACTGTGTGTATGTAGGGATATTTAAAAATGTTTTTGGTCGTTGACTGACAACATCAAGTTCTACAATTTAAAGTAATTGTTATTGATTGTGTGAACCTGATGTTAAAAAAAAATAGTTTCAATGTATCGGCTAAGTCCACAGTTAGTGCAGCCGAACATTACCAATTACATAACCAATAAAGAATGAATTGCAGTTTTATAAGTTTCAGGTGCTTTGAACAAATAAGATATAACAATAGAGGATTTATACATTTAATCATTAGCACACACATACGTCAAAACATATGTTTGACCAAATATCTGGACAACGTCCGAAGAGGCCTTGCGACTTATTAATGTCATAAATGCTAATATTAATCATTAAAATACGTTCAACGATTGAAGAAAATAATATAGTGTAACGAGTACAGATAATTATACTGTGTTAGCCCCCCCCCACCCCCCAATAAAAAAATAATTAATTAAGAATAAAAATAAAAAAAAATAATAAAAGGAAATGAGACAATCCTTAATATTACAAAAATAAACATAATTTGACGTCTAAAAAATAAAACCTACTATTTACATATCAGATCATCTCAAGTGTTCAAATGTTGTAAGAAACCACTTGTCCACACGTCCGTCGTTTGTAGTTCAGTATTTTATGTTGACTAATTAGTTGTCTGATTATGTGACTTCTTAAGCCTGGGGCCCATTTTTCTTTGATAAAAAACGTGTTGAAGACGGAGCTGAGTACATGTCTGGACATTCCCCACAGTTGACTGTGGTTGAGGTCGGGACATATGAGTAGGATCGTACATTTTTCTGCTATAGATGCTGTTCTCACTATCTGTTAGAAGGATTAGTTGCAAGGTAACAACCATGAGCGACACTGCTAAAGGATATGAACCACTTTAACATATAGATTTCTACTACAATACTCACGAAAAGTATATAACAGGCAGAACAATCAGATAGGCCCCGCCCTCTGTCAGTTACAAAAAAAACTTTTTAAAACTCTTCAAATAATCAGCCCATTTTCCGGCAATTGTATGTTCTATTTTGTTAGTGGAAAAGACGCAGTTATTATAAGATTGGGTGTACTTAAGTAAAAGAATATTAGTATGATGATGCATTTTAAACGAGCAAATCAAAATTACTTCCCATTTAGTTTTTAAATGACTGACGGGAAACAACTCACAAATATAAATCCAATTCACAACTAAATAAAACAATGTAAAAACAACAAAAAAGAAAAGAAAAGAATGCTAACATTGCGTGGGTCTGTTCCTAAACATTAGTTAAGGTATCTACTAGATACTAAAGTGACCCACACTTTCCCTTATAGTTATTTAAATAGTAGTCTACAATTTATTTTCTACTTTGTAGTGCATTAGTACATACAAGCTTGTTATCAAACAGTTTTTTATGACATTTTTTTAAAATCCATTTTAAATACTTAAACTTATAAAAATATAATACAATCTCATAGAAAAAAATAATTGCACGCTAAAGGAACGCCAAATAAAAGTGGATAATAGCGCGGAATAGTATTAGTACTTTATAAATTTACATTCGTTTTTTGAGAAATCGGAAATAGCGTACATTGCTACTCTCGATCAACGGAAATTGCTCAAAATTTGACAGAAAGCAGACAATTAGATATTTTATTTACTTGTGAAATTTCATTTATCTATCTGAAATAATACTCAAGTTATAGGCTTTTGAAAAATTCAAAGTAAAAAACGTTCCAGTTCCGGTTATCGAAAATTGCTGAAAAGTTGATACGAATATACGATTTTGATATTATACTTTTATATGAAATTTCATCAACCTAGCTTTAACGGTACTCAAGTTATCGTGTTTACAGAGACACACAAATACACACATACACACAGACATACGGACAATATTGCAAAACTATGTTTTTCCGACTCAGGGAGCCCTGCACGATTACAAGACTTTCTCTATTCACCGTATATACGAGAAAGTAAAAAGAGCAGCAGAACATGTTAATTATTTTTTTTTTGTAGTTTAATAGTGTTCCTCTCTTGCTTCTATCCCATTCGAGCAAGGGTTGACAGCAAGAGCAGGTTTACATTAACATATATTACATTATTTTACAGATTAAAACCGTGCATCTCAATTCTAAGTTTTCCATAATGTGCCTTAACCAAAACGTCTAAGAGTTTTAAAAAATGATTAGTGTTCCTTTGTAGAATCAATTAGTGATTTTTTATCTTCCGTCGTAGTTGTATGTTGCCCGGTCTTCGGATGGTGGTGGCTTACGTGCATCTGTATTATTTCGTTTGTTGGGAGGATTAAGTTGCAGAAGCCGCACTCGTAGGAAGTTGCTTCAGGGTGGTTTTGTTTGTAGTGCATGTCTATGTCATTGTGTATTGTTTTATCGTTACAGATATTGCCCTGTATGAGTTGTGTGTGTCTTTTGTTTTCATGGTTTCCCGCACTCATGGGTGAGTTGTACTTTCTGTCGCAGAATTTGCATTGGTTGTTGTCGAAGACTGCTTTTTTTGGTCTTTTGAGCCTTTGTTATTTTCCCTGCCTCTGTAGGGCTGAGTTCCGTTTTCCTCTTTTTGTGTTTGGTGAGTTAACTTCCATTTATGTCTCTGAGCTAATGCTTGTTGTTGCCATGTTAATGTTTGTTGTTGAGGTTGAATTTCCAACATATAACTTCGCTTCCATTGTAGTAGAGGTTGTTGGTTTGACTGACGGCTTTGAGGGACTTGTTAATGGTTTCCTGTTTAGTGGCTTCCGTTTGTAGCCGTAATAAATGTAAACTTATAGTTTTGGAATAAATTGGAACTCGCAATAAAAGACCATGTTAAATATTACTAAACTAGATTTCATTGCATGTCTTTAAAAATGTTAGATACACATATAAGGTTTTCAATTATTGCAATTACAACAAATGTTTTAATAATTAATCAAATTATAACTAAATATTTTGCAAATCATTGTATACAATTGTTTTATTCAACTAAATAATTTCCTAGATTTTTAAATTAAAAGGTGATTAATTACACAATTTCTTATATTTTACTCGGCATGCTAATTGTTGCAGATTTGCATTGTATCCCTTGAAAACATTAAATGTAGCATGTAACAGAGGGAGGTAATTACTATTGGTAAATAAACGTTTTTATTGGTAAAATCAAAACTATAGGATCTGTTTTATTATTTATTTTTTCTATCAGTTATGTAACTGTTTACCATGCGCCTAAGAAAAAAAAAACGATTTTCTTTTTACTAGTGGTAGGGGATGGGGCAGTGACAACGACATTTTTTTTCTAAAACAATTCATGGCATTTCAATATCATTTTAAACATGTCAACTATTGTTACTAAACCATAGTAGGCCTACATCATTATTTTTGTGACAAAGCCTAAGATTAAGTAGATCTAGTCATATTTTCAAGAAAAATACTCAAAACAACCACGTTACAATTATATTTTTAAACATCAGCGCGTGTATAATGTGCTCGCTTGGTCATGTGTATAGGGCGAG
>NW_026733335.1:30000-52478 GCF_028476545.2 Physella acuta
TTATAACTTGCTTTCTACTAAACTAATGTTTTTAATGTTTTAAAAATCTTGCAGGGAAAAACAAAACAGATTTAGTCTGTGTATCTAAAGTGCACGAGGTGGGAAAAATATTACAATAATGTGTACTTAAACAATCAGGTTTTTTTTTCCAAATTACCCTACGTTATTAAAATACAAAGTTAATACAGTGACTCTGTCAATTTCACTTGAATGCAACACTGCTATTTTATATGTACATCAATTGTTTCAACATTATTAATAAATAACTTGTGTTTATGCATCAACACGTTTATTACACTATCTGTGTCACTTAGTACTCCGATCACAATCTCTCGATTGGTTGCACATCTTTTGTATAGAAATTAAGGCGTTTGCCATAACATGATATTCTATTATATTATCCGTACGTATCGAATACATGAGTTAGGTTAGGGCTTTTGAGACTTCTACTTACTTCTACTTTAACAATTCATCTCACATTTTGGAGTTGGGTACGAGTAGAGAGAGGGAAACGATTTTTTTTTCATGGAGGCGATAGTGCAATTAAGTTATTGGGTGACATATGGGTGACATGTGGACTACAGTTGGTGGCCTGTGGGCTACAATTTGTGACATGTTGTCCACAGTTGGTGGCCTGTGGGCTACAATTTGTGACATGTTGGCTACAGTTAGTGGCCTGTGGGCTACAATGTGTGACATGTGGACTACAGTTGGTGGCCTGTGGGCTACAATTTGTGACATGTTGGCTACAGTTGGTGGCCCGTGGGCTACAATTTGTGACATGTCGGCTACAGTTGGTGGCCTGTGGGCTACAATTTGTGACATGTTGGCTACAGTTGGTGGCCTGTGGGCTCAATTTGTGACATGTTGGCTACAGTTGGTGGCCTGTGGGCTACAATGTGTGACATGTGGGCTACAGTTGGTGGCCTGTGGGCTACAATTTGTGACATGTTGGCTACAGTTGGTGGCCTGTGGGCTACAATTTGTGACATGTTGGCTACAGTTGGTGGCCTGTGGGCTACAATTTGTGACATGTTGGCTACAGTTGGTGGCCCGTGGGCTACAATTTGTGACATGTTGGCTACAGTTAGTGGCCTGTGGGCTACAATGTGTGACATGTGGATTACAGTTGGTGGCCTGTGGGCTACAATTTGTGACATGTTGGCTACAGTTGGTGGCCAATGGGCTACAATTTGTGACATGTTGGCTACAGTTGGTGGCCCGTGGGCTACAATTTGTGACATGTCGGCTACAGTTGGTGGCCTGTGGGCTACAATTTGTGACATGTTGGCTACAGTTGGTGGCCTGTGGGCTCAATTTGTGACATGTTGGCTACAGTTGGTGGCCTGTGGGCTACAATGTGTGACATGTGGGCTACAGTTGGTGGCCTGTGGGCTACAATTTGTGACATGTTGGCTACAGTTGGTGGCCTGTGGGCTACAATTTGTGACATGTTGGCTACAGTTGGTGGCCTGTGGGCTACAATTTGTGACATGTTGGCTACAGTTGGTGGCCTGTGGGCTCAATTTGTGACATGTTGGCTACAGTTGGTGGCCTGTGGGCTACAATGTGTGACATGTGGGCTACAGTTGGTGGCCTGTGGGCTACAATTTGTGACATGTTGGCTACAGTTGGTGGCCTGTGGGCTACAATTTGTGACATGTTGGCTACAGTTGGTGGCCTGTGGGCTACAATTTGTGACATGTTGGCTACAGTTGGTGGCCTGTGGGCTACAATATGTGACATGTGGACTACAGTTGGTGGCCTGTGGACTGCAATTGGTGATATGTGGGCTACAATAGGTGACATGTGGACTACAATTTGTGACATGTGGGCTAATGGTCGTGACATGTGGACTACAATTGGTGACACGTGGGTTAATACAGTCTATTTTTCAAAACTTGTTCACACATTTAATGAATGGAGTAGTATTGTCTCAACTTTAATTATGTATATTTTAAGTTTTGTATATATTTTAAAACATCGTATATCGTGAGTTCTTTATATCTTTAATTGGGTATAAATTTAGTGGGTATATCATGTGTTGGGAATATTCTGAGTTTGTTAAATAGTGAGTTTTGTATAATGTAAGTTTGGTATATCCGGATTTGGACATGTCGTGAGTTGGGTGTATCGTGTGTTGGACGTGTTAAATAGTTCATATATCTTGAATTGTGAATATAGTGCATTTTTATACGATGATTCAATATGGCATGATATAGATACATTGTGTAGTCGAGTAAACAGCTTTTTAACCGTATTGTCGTGTTTAAGCACGGGTCAATTTTCGCATCACACAACAGGCAGTCACCCGATAACCATAGATAATGATCCGCCTACCCCCCCTACCCCATCCATACAAGTAAACATGTAAAAATAAACGATCTTTCGGTTACCATTAATGTAATTTAATCCTACCTATCTCTGTTATTTTCAACTGAGTTAGAAGACACATTCTATTTCTCATTTACTTATGTCAGAATTTAAAACAGCCTCAGTTTACTCTTTTCGCTCATAATATTTTAAGGCAGGGGTCGGCAACCTGCGGCTCGCGAGCCGCATGCGGCTCTTTTGCTGTCAAGATGCGGCTCTCCTGCGCCTTGCACAAATATTAATAGTTAGGCTATATTATTTCATTTTCAAAATTCATATCAAATATCATACTGTAAAAAAAAAAAAAACACAACTTTAAACAGAATCGAAACACTTATCAGAAATCAGTTATAATATGTACAGTAGAAAGTAAACGGACAGCTGACAGCAGCTTGGGCACAAGGCCCAGCCCCACAGCCCGGTGGCAACTATTCCATGCTTGTCACTGCCCAAGTGCCGACTTTTTCGAATGTTTTTAAATGGGAATGTTATTTTATTCAGAATGCATAGAATGCGTAGTTTTTTAGCTATTAGCTTCCTATTGTTGAGCCGGGTACGAGTTTACCCTGTGTTCAGTGGGATGGAAGAAAAGCCTGCTGAGAACCAAAGGACCGAAGTGACCGATACACGGTAATCAAGCCGATATTCAGTTGAGGCCTGCCTGGCTAATGGCAGACACCTTCTGAGCCGGGGATATCCGTCAAGAAAGAAAAAGAAAAAGTTAACATCTTCTAAAGTGGATTGCGATAGTCCTATAGTTATATTATTTGATTACTAAGTTTATTATTCTGGTAAAACGTGTATGTTTCATATTTAAAACTATTTATTATAAATAACAAATTACATTTATTTACCTAATCACAATGAAATAGTAAAATATTAAAATTAAAATGTGGCTCTTTAAAAACTGGGAAATTTTTTTTTAAATTGTAACTTGTGACTATTCCGTCTCAAAAGGTTGCCGACCCCTGTTTTAAGGCATATTTATGCACATCAGATACAGATCAGCTAATTAAAAAAAAAATATTTAGCCAACAATTTACAGCAGTGTACTAATGTTTAATTTACATATCTTTGAAATCTACATTAAATAAATGCAAAGTATTTGTTTTTTAAATGTATCAAAAGCATTTATTCATCGTTCAATGTCAACAAAGTATATTTAAATACATTATAATAACTAATTAATGTCAATGAATCATACATCAAATGAATGTATTATTTCTTTTTAGTGTACATTAATTTATTTATCTGTTAGTCCGATTTTGTGTTTTTGAGTTGTCTCCATTCTTTGTTTGGAAAAATAAATATGGGGAGTAATTATGGAATGCTCGTTTAAAATACTAAATAAAAAGAAATTATTTATTTATTTTAGAGCACCCAATATTAAAATAATACATATAATATTTTTGCCTGCAGATGAGTTAATAAAGATAGTTGGGCGTTTTCTATTCTGGATGGATTGTATTTAGTTATCCTAAAATAAATGGGTTCATGACATGCATTGTACTAAGTTATTAGTTGTTACTTGCGATAAACATATAATTAATACATACGGAATGGTATGTGTAAAATGATACACACACTGTAGAACTATTTGTTTTTAATTGTGTATAGCCTGGCACAGTGTATAAGATCAAACACAAGTCCATTTCAAAACATGTTATCATGTTGCTTTATTTGCACAAAATAAATCTTCTATTCTCTCTTACTCTACTATACGCAACTCCCAATAATATTCGGTCTCTATGCTGATTGCAAATGTTTTCTTCACACAAATATCAAGATCCGCTACTGCTCACTAATCCACGATATTCCACAAACGCTCTGATAAACATCTCCTAACGATATCTACATCCAACTCGCAACTGGCGCTTCAGTGGTCAGCTGATCATCTCACATAAATGGTCAGTTCGTCACTGCATTATATTGGTTCTGCTTGACCAATGTCTAGTTGACCTATTGCTTATCTAAGACCAACATTTTACTATTTCGATATCACAGCGCCACATACAGTATATTTCTTGTACATAGATAGCTCAAGTGTGTTGGGTCTATGATGTGTTTTAGTGTTGTTTAGATCTGCTACAATGGAGGTGTGGGTCGCAGGATCTGGTGCGGGCTGATTAGACTGGATTATGTGGCCTGGAAGTATTCAGTGCCCGTTGGCAGAGGCGTAGCGACGGGTGGGGGGGGGTACATATGTCCCCGAACGCCGACCCTAGGGTCGCCAAAATGGGTTGGAATAAAACAATTAAAAGCTGCAGTCTTGAATTATAAATATAACAAATAAATTGTAAATGTGGCACCGGGTGCCGGTAGGGGTCGCTACTCCTCTGGCAGTTGGTCTTGATGATGGTCCTTCTTCATCTGATATTTCAATTGAGATAGTTGGTGACTTGGCTGTACCTGAAAATTGTGGGGCCCATGATTTCATTTAGCAACGTGGACCGTAACCATAGAGGCTCCTCCCTACAGCTTTTTCCGTAGATGGATCATGAATTGGCGCAACTTCATTGTTGTTGTTGATTATACTTATATATGACATTACTGTGTTGGCGAAATGTTAAAATCTAGTGCTAACTCAGGTCGTGTGTGACTCGAATAGTCTTATCGTAGATAGACTTGAACTAACAGAATTATCGGGACATGTCACTTTAATCGAAGTCAAAAGTGCGGGAAGCGATGTTAAAAGACGTAAACAGTTGAACTATGAAAAACATTTTAATCAAACAAAGAAACAAAAACAGCTCTATACAAATCATACAGTTAAACCGTTATGAAAACAATGTCTGCGATTTAAAAACGGACTAAACTATAAGTAAGATGGCCGCATTTAATTCTAGTGCCATGATTGTGTGAGCACGAACTTCATTTGTAGTATGTCTTTAACAATCTATGTCAGGTACACATGTAAACATAATAACATACACACACAGCACACACAGCTAATCGTCACTTATTTACATGTTATTCAAATATTCATGCAGTAATTAATTCATACCTTAGTGGGGAAGTACGTGGGCACGCGTGCGTGAAAGTGAATGTGTGTTTCGTTGTGAGGCCGTCAACTATAGAATTCACATTCTCTGAATTTTTTTTTTTTTTTTTTTACTTTACCATCACATTTAAAGTTTATAACCAAATGTAAACACGTAACCAAATCAAACATCGTTAACTGTTGATTTATTTCATAACAGCTGACCCGCGACAAAGCATACGCCTCGCCTTTATTTAGTTTTTTATTTCCTATTTTTCCTATTTTGTGAATTTGTCACTACCAATGTTGCGACTGAAATTATTTTGCTTTAAAACACTATCAGTAGCTAGTGAAGGACGATTGTAAGCTAGACCATTCCAACTGACAGTTTAGTTCAGAAATCGATGGGTTCCTGGCATGCATTGTAATGACCAAGTTATTAGTTGTTACTTGCGATAAACATATAATTAATACATACGGGATGGTATGTGTTAAATGAGTCACACACTGTAAACCTATTTGTTTTTAATTGTGTATAGCCTGGCACAGTGGGTAAGATCAACCACAAGTCCATTTCAAAACATGTTATAATGTTGCTTTATCTGCACAAAATACATATTCGATTATCTCTTACCCTACTATACACCACTACTAATAATACCCTCTCTATGATGATTGCACATGCTTTCTTCACATAATAATGACTTTAAATGGACGTTTTAATTACTTATTAAGGATTGCATTAACATAGTCTCTACCATAATGAACTCATATACAACTGTATATTGAACCATATCTGATTATCTCCCAACATAGCTACTATATATCATATATGATTACATATTTTCTATTTAGTCTATTTTAAATGTGTCTAAATGTTAGTAACATTTCTAGCATCGAATTACAAAACAAAATAGTGATTATAGTAAGTTAAGTCTAATTTACGGTTAGTCTTGTTGAGCAATGTAAGCGTTATACTGTATGTTTTTTTTCAATATTGTTCTGAACATTTTAGCAAGGGGAGTAATAACCAACTTAATTAACAAAGCAAGTACATAAAATAAATTTGAAAAAAAAAAAGAAGATAATTATAATCATTAAAAAAGTTTTAAAAAACCCACGTTTTCTGATTGAACTAAAAAGTAGAAAATAAATGCTATACATCACAATAATGCAAGCGATCACTCTACTATAAGCGATGAAAAACGTGGGGCGCCGAAGTAAAAGTTATATTACTATTGATTAGATAATACTATTGACTTTTATTAGGGAGCTTGTAGAGAGTCAACAGTATTAGAAACTGTAAGAAAATCACGGCGCCCAACGTTTTTGATCGCTTATAGTAGAGTGATCGCCTGCATTATTGTGATGTATAGCATTTATTTTCTACTTTTTAGTTCAATCAGAAAACGTGGGTTTTTAAAAACTTTTTTAATGATTATTATTTTCTACTTTTTGTCTTTGTCTGTTTGTTTGCATTAAAATCTTGCTATCGATTTTATCTTTTCACTTTTTTTTGGGTAAACGAAGACAACTCGTAAAAAGACAACTCGTAAAAAGACAACTCGTAAAAAACACGTTGTGTGAATACGTAACTGACTAGAACACATAGATTTGAACCCGTGTCGAGTGGGATAGCAATCGTGTGCCCAACCACTCGACCATATCGTCTCCCCCATACTGGCCACCAGTTGTTACCACCGCGTGAACACTACTCAGTAAAAAGAGGGAAAGTACCGAACATTGTTTTCATCAAATTACAGTTACTGGGTTATGTCCCCTTTTCCCCACGTTTTTACTACAACGAGCCGACCCGCGGCGTATCATACGCCGCTATTTAGTTGATTTATTTTCTACTTTTCAGTAATTCATAATTTGTGAATTCGGCAGTACCAATGCTGCCACTGAAAATATTTGCTATAAAACACTAACCCCCCTCCTTTCCCCTAACCCCGACCCTACTCCCCCCCCCCGTGAAAGCAGCCTCCTCTTAGTTACCTCCTGTAAGTTTAAAGTCGGTTCAAACTAAATTATCTGCCCCTAATAGCCGTCACTAAACCTGGATGTACGGTTTGTAAACATTAACGTGACCACAGCTCAGCAGACCATGTGGGGGTGGGGTAGGGTGGTAGTGATAGTGATAGAGAGAAAGAGAGGGGACTGTAAGGAGGCGCTTGCAGCTTGTTTTCTAATGGCTCGCAGAGGAGAATTATATATATAGATTATATAGCGGTCTAAAATGCGCAATAAAATGTTTCCATGGATCAATTTAGTAATAATAACAATTGAATATTCTAATGTCATCCAAAACAAAGCTTCCCTGAAAATTTCAGCGCGCTAGCTAACTGGGAAGTGCCAGAAATTTCGATAGCAAGATTTGATTGGAAAGACAAACAAACAGAGATGAAAGCAAGTTAAAGACAACGTGGGAAAAACACACAGGTTTTACGTGTATAAACAAACATAAAAAGTTAAAAATACATTAAAAATGTATATTTGAAGATAATTATAAACTGCGTTTGTTGTCTATTTAAAATATTTATTTCATTGAATATTTAACCCTTCATTTCATGTTGTATCAATTTTGATACAAAGTGAAATAACCCCCATTGAATCTACACACATGTTAAAATCTGAGTTTTTAATATGCCATACTCTAGCTTGATCACTTTTGACCCAAATTCATACCCGAAACAGATTATAGGTGTGTTTCGTATCACACAATTCGAGTTTGATTCCGTTTTTTTACACTGGTCGGACAGCTGAGATCGAGGTGTTTTTGAGAAAATAATAAAAATTCACAGGCCGTGTTTTTCTTCTTGAAAAAAATATTCACCAATCTCAGGTGAGTAATTTTACCTAAAAATAAGTTGTTTGCATACTATTTCTTTATATTTGTGCTGATAATGTCCAATTACGGTATGTAACAGTTTTGATACACCATGCAACGGTATGACCATGACATTAGCTGGGACTACTGTGTAGTGACTTTTCTGTAGTATAATAATTAGTTGATAGAACAATTCCTAACATCTAGTAGGTAGACTCTAGTCAACTGTTGGTTCTTACATTAGCTTAGGTTTGTTTTTCTTTCATATTTTTACAATAATAATATGTAAATTATAGAAGAAAATAGTGTCAAAATCTGTAACAATAGTAACATAGTCAAGCTGTAGACTATTGTATACTAATTTTACTTAGATTTAGCACTTACTCAGTACTATATATATACAGAAGATCAATGTGCTACTATAATAAGCCTATAATAAAGGGTGTACAGTGTAGTGCTGCTATTGAAGACCAAAAAAGGTGTCATAATGTATAACAATAATAATATAGTTTTAGACTGATATTTACTAGCTGCTGCTTAGAATAACTTGCATATAATTCTCTAATCATACTAATTCATACACAGAGACAGTGTTTGGGTCTAATAAGCTTAGAAAGTAGTATAGTAATTATTATGGAAGAAAAATAATAATAATATTAGGCATAGGCCTACATACTTAGGCTACTTATTATTTACCTCATACCGGTATGCAAACAGTAATAATTACCATAGGCAGTGGTGCTTTACTTATGTTTATAATAGTAATTAAAACTTAATTTATAAATCCATAAAGTTCATGAATGATTAGAGATTGTTTTGGTGCTGACATTGTTTTATTTATTTTTACAGGATCTCTGTTTGTCTAGAGCGAGCGATAAATTTGGTCGCAAAACTGTTCTGAATTAAATAGATGGTAGACCTCAAGGAGAATGTAAATGAAAGTGAAGTTGGTGTTATATTTGATTATTCATCTTATAAAGTTACAATCTAATAACTAGGCCTGTAGTAAATATTGTACTTATTACTTGCAATTATTGTTTTTAAAAAAATGGCATAATAATATTTGATTGACATTCTTGCATATAGTATTTATACTTGCAAATAAAATCCTAATCCTCTAGTATATAAAAAGTAGCAGTGATACATTATTTATATTTAAATTATAATTTAATTTGTGCATGCATGAAGATAATGTAAATAAATCTAGAAATAATATATAGTTTCTTTTGTAGTGAATTTTTTGTTTACAGGATGGGTAAAGATTCTCACAAAAGAATTCTGTCTGAAATAGAAACTGCATATTTCTTTGGTCACTAATGTCTAATTATTCATCTATTTATTTACCTGATGTTGAAGGTGTTACTGTAACTGAAATTGAACACTTAGAAAGTGATGTAGAGAGAATAAAGGGATTGGTTCGGAGAAAGTAAAGCGGTAGACTTTATTCTGATATACATTCATAAGCTGTAGGCCTACATTTATAACATGTACATTCATAAGATGTAAGCAGAAGCTAGTCCAGCAAAGTGGTTAACTAAAACACATGAATGTTTTCTATTATTTGTGAGGAATAGGAACTGACCAATATAGTTTTTAGTGCAAGGCCTTCCGGCTGTTCAAGATTATTTTATTTCACACCATGGATAAAGACTATCTTAGTATACTGGGTGAAAGGATTTTCTAGATCTACATTGCACAGAGGAATCCAGATAAAGCTTGAAGTCTTTGATATAACAGAAATAAATCAATTCATTGGCTTCTAACAGTCATGTCTCTGGTTTCATTGCATAGGAAAAAGTTCTAATAATGGACAAATATCAGCATTGTAGATATATTCTAATTTCTTTCATATCAACAAGTTTGAGTCATTAAAAACTACTTTGCATTTAAAACAATAACAATTTCAAATTATACTATATAGAGGTCCTGCTGAGCAAAGTGATGCTGCTTATTTCACTGACACAATAAAAAGATGCATGATTACTAAGAAATATGACATAACTGGTAATAGCAATATTGTAAAAAAATTTAAATTACTATCTTGTAAATGAATTTCTGATGCTCCAGATTTGTGATGAATAAGTGTTTTACTCAAATTAATAATTACTCAATAAATTTTCAATGATAAGTAAAAAATATTTTTTTGTCAATTTTAACAAATTTTTACCCACCGTTGCATACTGTATCAAATCTGATACATACTGTTATTTTGCAAAATAAACATTATTTGATAAAATAATTCAATTTCCTCATTATTTATGCTCTCTACACACCTCAGCCCACCTTGTAAGATTTTTTTTTTCTCAAAAAGCTTTCACAAAATTAATTCATGAAATGAAGGGTTAACACTTTCAGGATGTGTGTTACAAATTTTGGAGTTTTGAGATGAAGTCTTATTTAGTAATGTTCTGTATTAGATCTTAATTTAGCGTCTAATTAATGCTTTTCTAAATTTTATAAATCTTTTACTATCGACAAAACCACTTCCTCCCCCCTCCCCCCCCCCCCCCCCCCCCCGCCCAACTAGGTTTTTTTGGCATCTTCGAATTAATATTCCTGTTAGATCAGTTTAAAAAAAAAAAAAACGTCAACATAAGTTATATAACATTTAATTGGAAATCCCAGACTGATCCTGAAAATACCCACAATAGGACTTGTACGTTCTCGTTTTCTCTCACTTAAATGCAAGTCTCCTTATCCACGGAGACATAACAATTTTAGAACTAAATCAATTGTTGTGAACATAATTCACATTGATAACAAAAAAAACATGGCGGCCATTTGTCACTAGGACCCGCTTAATGAATTGTAATTAAAGTGGTAATGATTGTTTACGTAGCCTAATGACCACGTGATACCACGTAATGACGAACTCAATAACAGTAAAGATCTGGTACCACAATTGTTGCCGTTGGTGTCTTAAAGTAAACTTAAATTATGTTTTCTTTTAAGTTTGTATAAATTAAATATAGCGGCCGGATAAAGGGCATGATATACACTTTTTTTTAAACCGATACAGTACATTAAAGCAACATTGCATTAATGTGCATGCTGTTACACTTTTACTTTTGGAAACCATAAAAAAATAGAATAACAATAACATTTGTTAATGAAACGTGAGTTGTCGTTACGTAAACACTGGTCTCCTGATTTTATAACGTTTGACTTTAATTATACATTTGCCATGTAATCAATCATACGACATACTCAAGATAACCACCTTACCCTACATGGTATTTTCAAAATATCTAGCAATAAAAGGAAAACTCAACTGTTGTATTTATTACTTAGTGAGTTTACATTTTTTTCGGCGTAGAAGAAATTTAGTAAGGGAATTGAAATTGATAAATTCATTGTTTCCCGTCGTGTTATTTCTTGTTTTATTGAGACAACTTAGATCAGTTATCACATTGAAATATTCACTCACAGTAGATCACACGGGTCACCAATAAAAGCCCTCGAGTCACCAGCAGTAGCCCACGGGTCACCACAATTATATTACGGGTCACTCACTGTAGAATGTGTAAAAAAGCCATTTTGTTTGTCCTTGGGAATTTAGATATACAGAATACGTCGGGTGTCTGTAAAAGTAACTTAAGATAACCATAGTGTATTCGTTTTTTTTTTTAATAAAAAATTGTATCAGTGGTTTAAATCGATATGAAGAAACAACTAATTAGGTTAGACATTTTGAATATGTATGAGTGTTGTTAATACAACTTGAGTAAAATGAATATTTTGCTTATTATTATATTATAACTGATTTATGTAGATAACGATATGAAGCATCTATTCGTGTTTGTGTGTGTTGGCTCATGTGCTTTATTTTGAGGGAAAAAAATCGGACCTAATCGGAAAAGGATAGTTTAATTAAAGAGCCATCAATTGTAACTCTTCAATTAAATATTTGTTTTTAATTATTTAAATATATGTGGAATAAATGCATATGAGTAAAACATGTGTAGGTTTATTCAAACATCCTATATGTATAAAATACATGTGTGGACAAACCACATCTTAGCAAAGACAATGTGGTAAAAAAAAACATAACATCGTTACCTACAAACCACTTATAGTCAAAGCCCATGTGTTCAAATCGCCTGTAGCAGGATAACCCGTATCTATAAGCAACTTATTGTCAAAGCATCAAGACTAAATTTTTTGGCATAACCAAAGACATATTTGTTATTGAAGAAATACATCAATGCTGGTAACCCACCAGCTGTTTAATTTTGGGATTTTAAATGTGTATTATACTGTTACATACACATTAGTTCAGACATGAATTTATTTAAAACAATACAAGTAAGTATTAAACACGCAATTACAGTTTACTGTACCGTAATATTTCAGGGAAGATAACGCGTATGTTATTTTCTTTGCCAACCTTATACAATAGCAATCACAACTAGAGCAGTAACAATGTACCTAACTACGTGACAATGATCAAGTGGGAGTATTATTAATATATACGTATATACAAATTACATTTTTTAATTGCGAACTACATTTTGTTTTCTTAAAATATATCAGTACTTATTTAAAAAAAAGAAAATATTATTCATATTTTAAACTAAATAAAAACACGTGGACATAGTATCGTTTAATATGTGTTTGGTGTTGCCGTTACATTGGTAGCAATGTGTTGTTAATTGGATATATTTTATAATAAGTTGTAATATACGTAATTAGTTATGATCCATTTTACTAATATTATTTGGCGTTAAAAATAACTGATGATTTAATTGTGATACCTTTTTTGTTTCCAAAAAATGAATGGGACAATTAGTCCACTCAGGTCAGATGGGTTACCTGACTCCGTACATAACCCATAGCAGATAGTACACTTTGATCTTAGTCAAAATGTCGAGAAGAGAATCGGTGCAATAAGTAACTCGACTACTCCGGCCACTAATTTAAATGACAGTTTCAATAACTTGATTCATGAGTGTATCAACATAATACCTGCCATATTTAACACACGCACAACTTTAAATTGAGGAACATTTGACCATCTCTTTTAGTAACGCATACGTATCTTACATTGTTACATAGTTTATATATTAGTTTATGTTCAATGTATTTATATGATTCGATACAATTTCGCCCATACTATTTTTTTTTGTTTGTTTATTGTGCAAGGGAAGTAATTACATATTAAATAGACCATTTGCTAAACAAACAAAAAATACATCAAAGAGACTTACTATTTTTTCGTAAAATTAGACATATAGTCTACAATAAAGTGTTTCAAATAATATGCAAAAAATAATAGATGTGTATTTGTTTTATGTTTAAAAATGTATTGTAATTGCAAAGAGCAAATGCAACAGCATTACTTTTTATTCATTTGAAAGACTAGCGAGGATATCCTTCAATGTATGTTGCGAAGATGTTTAACGCCTTTTGGTGTAATATCTCTATTCTTTTAAAAGAACATACATATTGAGAACAGAAAACTGTCTTCAATGTACCAATAATAAAGTGCGTTGCTATCCTTTATTTATTTGTGATCCGTATTGTTTTGCTTCGCGATTAAAAGTAGAACCCATAAAGTGTTTAGCTGGATGCATATCAAGTACATTAAATGCATTGAAAATAATTCAAATAAACGGACATAATGTTTTGTTTCTCAAAACGTACAAACTGTAACATATTATTTTTTTTTTTTGAAAAATGATAAAATCTGATTATGTGTCTTTGCTTTCTATTTAAAATGGCTATGAAATTATAATTTAAAACCAGTGGAGATATGTGATACACATTTAGAAGACATGTGATAAAGTCTGATTGATCATTATACCATATCCTTTTATCATTGTATATAAACATTTCCTGATTTTTGTGAATTATACAAACATTTCACAACCGATAGAACCCTACTCGTGTAGACACGATCGAAATAATTTCCCGTCTGAACGGTGCCATTACAAGTTTAACATCTTTTATAACATTTCTTCGGAAATCCCAGACTAAACCTTATTTAACCCACATTTATAGACCTACTTTTATTTTAAACATCCTACTATACAATTATACCAAAGTTCTAGATTGCCAAAATAGAACCTTCCCACACAAGTTAATTCATGTTGACCAACAATGCAACATCACAGGGAGGAAAATACACAATCACCTAATCAGATATATCATTCAGTATACACACGACAAAAACCATGGAGATCATTTTCAGTGGACCATGTAGTCTTCACAGTTTAGAAGTACATGGTATCTGATAGTTTAAAAAATAATCCCTACTGTGGCATGTACAGTTTACTATGATCGATAATTAGAGTTACCAAGCATTCAAAATAAAAAGGATTTAATTGCCTAAAAATATTGTTATCTTCATTTCTATCAACATCTATTGCCCATTTTCCATAACCACAGTCAATAACTTTTATTTGAAACTGTGTTTTCAGAAGCCACTAGTTGAAAATAATAATCTTGATCCAGTCTGTTTTTTTAATTATCTCAAGGACGTTTAGTTGCTCATGTTTAGGCAAGTCTAGTTCTATTGATAATAATAAAAAAACATAATATGTTTTTATATAAGATTATATTTCTGTTTTCTATGTAACAAGTACAGTTATACATTAATATTTGTCCAAAGACAGATAAAAACACCGCCACAAACACAATACTTAGAGTTTTTAAACAGCTAGGATAACGTTGCAGTTGATGCTCTCTAAAATGTATCATGTTCATCTTCACATTCCTACATCATATACAGATCAGAGCCAACAGATGGGGGAAGTGATCAACAAAGTATTTTACGACCCCCACCTTTCACGTGCTAATCTCGTAGTTTTTGATGCAAGCAACATGGCTGGGTTTCCAAGTATTTTTAAACTTCTATTTTATACAATTATGAAAGCGAGTTGACCGAGAGGATGTTGTTAATGTATCAGGACTTTAATATGTGCATTTTGAAATTAGTTAGAAAATGTAATACACATGGGAATGTAAAGGGTCATCGATTTATGACGTCCACACGGGGAAGGGGGTGGGGGGGTCTGAAAATAAAAAGACTTTTGCGAATTAAGTGGACTTTTGTGGACTTAAAGGGGGGGGGGGGGGGGGTGTCCAAAATAATTTTAAAAAATGTTTGGACGTCATATATGGATAACCTCTAACGAGATTTACGTACCTGAAGGCGTTATTTATTTAATCATTTCATACCTCAACAATAACGTTATTTTAAAACGTATGTTCCGTGTTTTACGTCATGTTTTTGTGTCCTTTTCTACGGACAAAAGTTATTTTATAACAGTACTTGCTACATACATTTCCGACGCAAAAAATCGAGCAAGAGAACAAGTCAAATGTTGCTTAAAAGTATTGGAAAAATTTTTTTAACTAACATCCAATGACGCAAAGAAACATTTACAGTTAGATTTTATTGCATGTCTTTAAAAATTTTAAATACAAATATACGGCTTTCAATTTTTAAAATTACAATAACGTTTTAATAATTAATCGAAGTAAAACTAAATATTTTGAAGGCTTTTGTATACAAGTATTATATTCTATGAAATGTTACACTCTGTTTTTAAATTATAAGGTGCTTAATTACACAATTTTGTATATTTTACCCGTCTTGCTATCGGTTGCAGATTTGCATTGTCTCCCTTGAAAACATAAAATATTGCATTTAACAGAGGGTGGTAATTACTCTTTGTAAATCAGCAAGTTCATTGGTGAAATCAAAACTATATTAAAATGTAAGTTCAACTAAAATTATGAGAAAAGCAAATGCTGACATAAGAAAAGTAAATGGTTGTCAGACATTGAGAAAAGAACATGCGACAGTCGTGGGGTTAGAACTGTAGGATCTGTTTCATCATTTTTTTTTTCTCACAGTCTACTGTTTCCTTCAGAAAATGTTCACACACTGTGGCTGTTACGGGTGATTCAAATATAAAAAAAAAATAACAATCACAATAATAGACAGATTGTACCTATACAGAGAGTCCGACAATAAAAGACAAAGGCACCTGTACACAACTAAAGGAGAAAAAGTAAACAAAAAACTAGAAAAACCTACACTTATACTAGTTTCGCCAGGGTAGCACAATGGAATTGAAACATTATACCCTAAATGATATATATATCAGAACAATAACAGAACAATATCCACACACAATATCACACAAACAAAAAATCATATAGATCGTTTAGATTTAAAAACAACCACCAAACTTAATTTTAAAAAAGTATGTATTTATTACGAAGTGTTATTAATGTCATGGCAACTATGAAAACATTTCTCTGATGTTACCTAGGATTGTGGTCTGCCACCTCTATTCTTTTAGTCTTTGTTTAGTTATTCTCTCCCTGTATTTTACATGGCTATTTAAAAAACAAAATTAAGTATGTAGTGCGTCAATTGTTTGAAGTCTAGCGAACAAGGTTTAAACTGTGTTTGATTTGCCCTAATATGAGGGTTCTATTGTAATGTTATTTATTGACAATAATTAAAATGTCCCATGTATTATATGATCAGGAAGGTTCCACAAACAACAACATTTAACACGTTTTGTTTATGTTTACAGACCGCTGATCATGTCACAATTAAACGGTTTAAATACAATACCTTGTAAATACAACTTGATGATTATGTATCAGGGTCTTTAAGACTAATATTTACTACACATTTACTACTGCATCGTTTGGCTTTTAGTTGTGAACTAGGCAGGATCTAGCAAGCCAAATTTGTTGTGCGTGTGTAAACGTTAACACTTTATTTTACACGAGCTGACCCGCGACGTAGCAGACGCCCTTATCTAGATGTTTTATTTTCTACTGATCAGCAATTCATAATTTGTGAATTCGACACAACCTCCCCCCCCCCCCCCTTCCGCCCAGTGAAAGCAGCCGTTTAGAGAATGCAATGAAAAGATCTAGCAGAAAGTGTCACCTCCCCTTCGTTTCAAATCGTGTAATACTAAATTATATGCCCCTTATAGTCGTCACTAGTTCAACCCGGCTCTATAAATGTAAACATTCGTGAACCATAGCTCACCAGACTGGTGGGGGTGGTAGCGATATGTGAGTTTATGAGTTGACCACCTTTATAGTCTAATGTAGTAGGACTAACAACAAAGTTAACTAAACATTATGTTATGACTGTATGATGTGTAAATCATTTAAACATGATTTAAAGTAAATATTAAATAACACAATTAAATAGTCGAGTCTATGTCTATATAAATCCAGAGGGTGAAAAACATTGTAAACTATACAGAGGTAAACTGCTTGCCTTCACAATACAATTTATATTAATACGAGTTAACTAACCGTGTAAGTACACATTGACGCTATGTGCAATATCACCTTGATGATATCACACTAAGCTTTATATTGCGCTACATTTGACCAGCTCCAAAATTGACGTCTACGTATCTTATATGGTTACACATTTTATATTTTAAATTATTTAAAAATTGTCTAAATGATTAGGAACACTGTCGGCGACATATTGCTATTTTAGTTTACCAATACATATAATAAACTATTACCGATACCTTTTTTGGGAGTGTTTGCAAGTGACGTAATCACGTATTTAATAGTCATAAACGGTTTGGTAAATGATTTGGAAAAAATAAATAAAACGAAACAGACATAAAGTTTGTGTGCTATAACATATTTAAATTGTATTTACAATGTTATAATAATGATACAAATGTGTTGACATGCGTTTAGTTTTTGTTTAAAACTTATATATATATTTGCTAAATTAAAAACTGTAGTTTTCTTTTGTACATATATACATGACGAGTGAGAATATCAATTATTTAATCTTAGTTCGATATTTCCTTTGTCTTTTTCGTGTATTGTCCCTTTTCATTAAAAAGACAATACATATTAAATGTTTCTTTATATTTAAGAAAAAAAATGTTGACTTCAGAGCCCGTGAAAAGCGTCTACCGCCCCTATAACGATAACATATTTATATAGAAAATATACTTTGATCAGTGTCCGCCCAACCTACCCTCCCCTAGCTACGCCAATAAGTCAGGCCAGTCCAATGTCTAAGAGCCATTGCTTTTATATAAAAAGTATGTTTCACACACATATTGTACGTCTCGGAAATATTGCTCGACAAATCCGAACAACGTTCTCCTTGTTCAAATGGCACTAAAAATATTGCAATAAACATATAAGTATGTCTGATTTATGTTAGTCCTAAACTCCACACTGACATATTGAGTGAAATATGACTCGCTCTAAACAAGACTTGCGTATATCTGATGTGTGCATGAACACAATGGTCTATTTACGTTAATGTTACATCCAACGTAACGGTAATGTTATATGAGGGGCGTGGCAAGGGGGGGGGGGGGTGCGGACCTCACCGGGTGACACCATTTAGGGGGTGGGGGTGACATCAAGGCAAAAAATAATAAAATATATAGAGAAACATTTGAGGGGTGGGGGGTGCAAATCAAAAGTTTGAGGGGGGTGCAAATCAAAAGTTCGAGGGGGCGGGTGCAAATCGAAAGTTTGAGGGGGGGGGGTGCTAATCGAAATTTTGAGGGGTGGGGATGCAAATCGAAGATAAAAAGTTTGTCCCCGGGAAGAGTCGCTACACCTCTGGGGGGGGGGGGGGGTGACACAATTAGTGCTGCACCGGGTAACACCCGAACTCGCTACGCCACTGTGTTATATACAAAGTATAAACGAAATAACAGTACTAAAATATTGACAATCAGTATTTAAACTTTTCTTTTTATCCCTTTTCATTAATGATGTTAAAAGAAATAACAGGTAGCTAAATTGCTATGCCGAATTGATAATATTAAGAACATTTTTTACAAAAGCCAGTTTTAGTTTTTAAAAAAAAGTTAATATTTATATTTCTTTAAAAAAAACACGTTTTTGCACTAAAAACTAGAAAATGAGTTTTAATTTTTATTTTTTATTGTATAGAAAATTGAGCTTTAATTACGATTTATTAAGAAAAAAACTTTAGGGCAAACTGCGGCCACATATAAAACCTCCGTACAGAACCCGTAACAAATAGTACACTTTGATCTTAGCCAAAATGCCGAGAAGTGAAATGGTGCATTCAATCACTCTACTTCTGCGACCAGTGTAGTGTCTGCTTTAAATGACAGTTTCAATAACTTAATTAAGGAATGTATTAACATAAAGTCTGCCATATTGAACTATCACAAAACTTTATATTGAGCAACTTCTGACCCGCTCCCAACAAAGTTGTTACATATATTACATAGTTAAATATTTTCTTTTTTTGCTCATTTTAAATGCGTCTAAAAATGCGTATTACAAACAAACAAAAATGTTATTTTGGTTTACCAATACACACACATATTTAAATATTTAACAATAACTGTAATTTAAAGTCCGAAAGTTTGCAAGGGAAGTAATTACCTACATAGTTGATACATGTTCATTTAATGCATTGGAGACAATTGAAATTAAACAATCTGTTTTATAGGTTAAAATACATGCTATAAAAATCTGTTTTCTTATATTTAATACGATAACTATTGTATTTGTGTCTTTGCATTATATTAAAAATATATTTGCCATTGCAGTAGTACATTCGCTTTCTGTTTTATACATTTAAAAGACAAGCGATGTAGTCGGTTTTAACAATATTCACAGGGTGTTAAAATCCGCATGTTATTTTTACATCTTTTACTGTATCTAATCTCTTTTTCTTTTAAACAATAAAGTTCTGGTCATCCATTTACAACTTCAACAAGGACCATGTAATTCTATACCCACACCCTCCCTTACCCTCATCCCCACCCATAAACTCACCAATTATAGCCAATCCCCACACATCTAAGACTTGTATAAAACAATCAAAAACTTTCATCTACTTAATATGTACAGTGTACATTACAATCACATTTATAAAGGGATATATGAACGGTGCATTAATGTATTAACAATAATAATGTTATAGAGTCGTAAGGCTTTTTCGTGTTCCTGATCTGTGTTTCTGTTTACCGTACAAGTCATATCAGATAATCTCCATACATCACACATGTGTGAACATGCATTTTCAAATAATGAAATAGGCAAACAACAATTTGAGAAAAAACTTGGACTTCGAGTGTGTAGACGTTCTTTGGTGAAGTCAGGGGCTCCGCCACCCCAAAGAGATGCATGGAAGAAACTGGCCTCCGAACTGATATTTGATAGATAATGCGGCCCTCGGGCTGAAAAGTTTGGAGACCCCTGCTGTAAAGAATGAAAGCCATACGTCAATTTTAATACATTTTAAAGGACAATAAAGCAAGACCTATCTATGTTACCTTATACAGATTAGTGTTACATTGAATTTGAATTAATTCACTGTTTAGGCAAAACATAACCTTTTCTGATACTATGATCTATTTATGTTATCTCTGTAACAAGTACTGTTATACAAAAACGTTTGTCTAGAAAAAGTGAGACAAAAACCTGACCACAAACGACAAATAAACAAAATTGTAGTTGATGCTAACTAAAATGTATGTTGTTCATCTTCACATTCCTCCATCATATACAGATGAGAGCCAACATATAGTTGAAGTGATCAACAAAATATCGTACGACCCCCAACTTTTACGTGCTATTCTCTTTGCTTTTGATGCAAGTAACTTATCTAAGATTCCCAAGACGTTTTAAATAGTAATAGCAGCAACATCTATTTTATACAATCATGAAAGCGAGCTGACCGAGAGGATGTAGTTAATGTAACAGGAAATTAATATGTGCACTTTGATATTAGTTCGACAATGTAAGACACGGGGAATGTTAAAAGATTTACGTACCTGAAGGCGTTATTTATTTGATGATTTCATACCTCAACAATATGTGAATACCAGACGTTGCTTAGAAATCTAAAGATCACTCACTTATCATCAGAGTTTCTTGCAGGCATCTCTTCTTACCCCCCCCCCCCCCCCGAAAAAAATTTACCGCCCCCCCCCCCCCACGAAATGAAATGTATATAATTTATGTAGAAAATATATACTTTCAACAGTGTCCGCCCCCCCCCCCCCCCCCCCCCGAAGAAAGTCTACCGCCACCCGAAAATGTTATGTTTACTAGATGGTACATTTGACCAGTCAATGGGAAACAACAGTTCAAATACCGCGTAACTCAAGAAAGTGTTGCCTCCCCTTGTTATGAAAACAAAGCTATGCATTATATTTTGTATATCTCACCTTTAGAATATACTCGATCACACCATCTAATCACATTTATTTAACAAATTGTTTTAAATATTTGTGTATGATAATGTGCCGGCACACATACTTTTGATAACCCAGCTCAGATGGGTACCTGACTAACGTTAGGAAAAGCTGCGGACACAGGTAAGACATATGTACAGAACACTTAACAGATATATATTTATATATATATATCTGTTATATATATAACAGATATTATTTTTATGATTTTTTGTATTTATATTTTTAGTTTTGAATACGTTCATTTTTTTTAGCTATAGTATTCTTTAGTATTCCTTATTTAAATAATAATTAAGAGAAAAAATGGCTTTTTAATTTACATAGTACAAAACTATTTAAATGAGCATAATGGGCACCCGTGTCATATGTTTCATTAAGTCATGGAAGTAGTCAGAACGTTTGCCTATCTTTCAAACTACAGCTCTTGTAGATTTTATATTTTCTACGCAACAGTGTGTGTTTGCTGCTGTAGAACAATCACTGCTATAGTAGTAGACCTGTTTTTTTTTTTTTTACAAAACTACTATCAAGGTGCACGAAAAACATTATTTATGAAAAGAAAATTCATTGTTTTTTTTTTTGTCGGAATTGGGCCCCTAAACGTCGTGCCCCCCCCCCCCCCGCATTGCGGGGTCTGGCGGCACTGTAGTTCCGCCCCTGATTAGTACACACGTGCTTGTTATTAAACAGTTTTTTATGAAACTTTTTAAAATCCATTTTAAGTACTTAATTTTAATAAAAAAAGAATACAATCTTATAGAAAGAAATAATTGCACGCTAAGTGAACGCCAAATAAAAGTGCATAATAACGCGGAATATTATTAGTACTTTGTATACAATTATTTTATTCAACTAAATAATTTCCTATGTGTTTAAATTAAATGGTGATTAATTATACAATTTCGTATATTTTACTCGGCTTGCTAATTGTTGCAGATTTGCATTGTCTCCCTTGAAAACATTATATAGAATGTAACAGAGGGAGGTAATTACTATTGGTAAATAAACGTTTTTATTGGTAAAATCAAAACTTTAATAAAATGTAAGGTTAACTAAGTGCTTACATAAGAAAAGTAAATTA
>NW_026733336.1:0-52500 GCF_028476545.2 Physella acuta
CAACCTGGCAAATAAACGGATGTCTGTCATCTTCTGGAACAGACTTCCAACCCGATGTTGTTGCCACTGCTCGCGTATAAAATATCTCATCGTCCGACGTCTGCCATCCATGATAAGAAACGTTCTAAAAAGGTTAAAACACACAGTAGGTAACATGAGCAAGAATGTGTACCTTTTTATGTTTTTCTAGTCGTGTCGTAATAACTCTCAATTACACTCTGTCATTTTATATATATATATATATATATATATATATATATATATATATATATATATATATATATATATATATATATATATATATATATATATATATATATATATATACATATACATACATATATATATATATATATATATATATATATATATATATATATATATATATATATATATATATATATATATATATACATATATATATATATATATATATATAATTGACAGAAACATGTGCACACAATTTGATACTTGTATGTGAAATTTCATCTACACAACTTTAGTGGTACTAAAGTTATCGACTTTTGAGAGACAAGATGTAGAGTAAGGATCCCTTCCTTCCGTTTACCTACAGTCGCTCAAAACTTGATTGAAAATTATAAATTTGGTCAATATTAACTGAAACGGTTCTTAAGTTATATTGTTTACATAAACACACAGACGGTAAGAATAGCAAAACAAAGATTTCCGGCACCGTCAAAATTTTCCGGCACCTTCAAAGTTTGTCAAATTCTCGATTTGTATTATTTACAGAATTTCAGAACACCCAATACAGTAGGGAAATGAAAAACAGCTAAAAAAGTTAAAATGTCATATTATTTTTTGTGCACGATTTCAATGTTTTCTACATGATAAATTAAAAAAAATAGCAACTTAGATACAATAGATATCGAAACCAATGAAATTTAAATTAATCTGCCCTGTTAGAAGAGTTTTCAATATTTTATTTAAAATCAATATATACATCGTCGTCTCTTTCCCAGTATAGACCTTCATTTTCATTAAGATAAATTCCAATACGATATGATGAGTTTTTCAAAATTAAATCTAAAACAATAACAGAAACAATTATGTTATTTAGTTTGATCTATTTAAACAGAGATAAAAAAAATGTATTAAATTCTATGAGATCTACAACATTACTGGTAACAATATAATACAGAATAGGAATAAGGTGAAGGATAAAGATAAGTATTTGATTTTTGTTTAGGAACAGGGTTATGTCCCTAAGAAATATCTTCTTCTAATAACAAGACATTGCAAGATTAAGAACAGTAACATATTTCATAATTATAAAAATAAGTACTTTATTTCATACCTTTTTAAAGTTATTTTTAATAATTATTGTTACATGTGTAAATAGGTCTGTATTTGTGTAAGGTGTATATATATATATATATATATATATATATATATATATATATATATATATATATATATGTTACGGTCAAAGCCCGAAGTCGGCCAAAGCACGCACTGGCCGGAAAATGCGCCCATATCGCCTACCATTGACCGGTCAAAGTCCGAAACTTTACTTAATTTCGGCTTTTGGTGGACCAGCCAAAGTCCGAATTAGAAGATCATCTGGCTTGGGACGACCGCCCAAAGTCCGAATCAGAAGATCATGAGCAGAATTATTTTTTTTAATACCGTATGGATCATGAAATTAAGTTTTAACACATATCATTGTTACCAGCCAGGGGGGATAAATAATAAATTGTAATTTATTGGGTTGCGGCGCCTATGGGACTGCAACTGTTGATGTTGATTTTGCATGCTCTTCGGTGAGCGATTTTTACCCGTGTTTCATGTCATGTCACATGGAATTATGGGTAGTTCGTGCCTGTAGCCGTGTCAGTAAGTCCTAAGGCTGCTGTGGACACATACGGTGACGTTGCCTATAGGTAGATCATGACAATGTAGACCTAATGAAGGTAATGTGGTTATATAAATTATGTTTATTATTAGAATACTTATTTGTGTATTCCCGCTAGTGCTGCATGTTGCACACTAGCTAGGTTGAGTATTTATTTAAGTATTTATTATTGTACGACTTATTTGTACTGGTTGGCATTATGGTGTACTGGCCGTAACATATTTTATTACACCCGTGTATTTGTGTAGCCTACACGTGGTATTTCCAGTTATGTTACCTATTTTTAAATTTGTTTAAGGGCTACAGTTTCTCTTTTTGTTGTGTTCTACTGTTCTACTGTATTACATCGCCGTTTTTGGCTTGATGTTAATGTCAATAAAGCCAGTACTTGACAATACCAGCGTTGTTCCATTGTGTGCTTTATCTCAGGGTCAGCCCTTTTAAACACAACTCCTCAGTGGGTGATAAGCATCCCCATTGAGTGAGTGTTACAAAATCTTTATTGATTATTAATTAAAGAAAATGACAGAAACATTCAAATTATTTTATTGTACTATAGTCTCAATCAATATTATCACTTGTTATAACAAGTTGAACTTTTATGGCATTTAGAATTACATAGTAGCCTGTTATTTTTACACTTGCAGCGATTTGTTGTGAACTTGGTTGTGTAATTGCAGCGAGTGTAGCCTTGTTATTTGTTTTCAGTGCCAATGGACGAGCATATAGTTGTTTTAGAACACCATGTTCCGTTCCTAGATTGTAGAAAGCACTCTCGACGCTCATGACAACTGCATTGACGCTTCGAGATCACCGCGACCTCTGTTAACATCTGGCATACGGATGTTTACCATTATCTCCCACTTCAGCTTGTTTAAATTTTTTATCTAATGTAAGCATCTTAGCACATTGAGTTTGCAAGCTAGTATGAGCTGCTGACCTGTTGTCCATGATATCTTGTTTATTGTAACACGAGCTGACCCGCTACGTAGCATACGCAGCAATCTAGTTATTTTTTTTTCTACTAATCAATAATTCATAAATTGCGAATTCTACACTACCCCCCACCCCCCACCCCCACCCCGCCCAGTGAAAGCAGCCCCAATCGAACTGGAATTTGTATAATTTATATAGAAAATATATACTTTTAACAGTGTCCGCCCGCCCCCCCCCCCCCCGAAGAAAGTCTACTCCCCCCCCCCCCCCCCGAAAATTTCAAGTGCCCCCCGGAGAAAAAAGTCTGGAAGAAATACTGGTAGTATATGCCGCCTTCTAGTTTTATTTTCTGCTTATCAGCAATGCATAATTTGTGAATTCAACACTACCCCTCCCGCCCTTCCTTCCCCCCCCCCTCCCGTCCAGTGAAAGCAGCCATTTACATTTACAGTTTACAGATAAAGAAAAGATCAATCAGAAATTGTTACCTCCCCTTCGTTTCAAATCGTTTCATACTAAATTTTCTGCCCCTAATAGTCGTCACTAACAAGACTGTACGATCTATCTATATATATAATTCTCTTCTTCGAGCCGTTAGAAAACAAGCTGCAAACGCTATGGTCCTTAACGAGCTACTTATAGTGTTTTAAAGAAATATTTTCAGTGTCAGCGTTGGTACTGTCGAATTCACAAATTATGAATTATTGAAAATTAGAAACAACTAAAAAGCGGCGTATGTTATGCCGCGGGCCGGCTCGTATATATAATTCTCTTCTGGGAGCCGCTAGAAAACAAGCTGCAAACGCGCCTAGAAAACAAGCTGTAAACGCGCTCCCTACCTCCCCATCCCTACATGGTTTTAGTGAGCTGTGTTCACTCTAAATGTTTACAAGCAGAGCCAACGATTTTAAACGTAGGGGGGGGGGGAGGGGGGAAGGAAGTGGGGGGGGGGATTAAGGTCCTTAACGAGCTACTTATAGTGTTTTAAAGAAATATTTTCAGTGGCAGCGTTGGTACTGTCGAATTCACAAATTATGAATTACTGAAAAGTAGAAAAAACAACAACTAAATAGCGGCGTATGTTGTGCCGCGGGCCGGCTCGTTGTAATTATTCGGGGTGAACCACAGCTCACCTGACAGGTGGGGATGAGGGTGGTGGCTAAGCTGCGTGGTGTTTTCTAATGTCTCTAATGTTCCCTCCGTACCCTTCGTCTGCTTCATTGGCTATTCCGCATATTGCATGGATATCGTTGCCACAGGATCCACAAGAATGGGCTGCACTACAATATTTTTCACAAACTACACATACTAATATATTGACCATATTATTGTCACGCAATTGGTCTGGACGTTCCGCCACGGCAGCATATGTGTTAGCTGAGGATGTCGTTGCATTTATGGCAACCTCCATTTCTTGTTCAATGTTCTCAAGATCTTCCTCAGTAACAAAATTATCGTTAGATTTGAAGTGCTAAGTCCCACTTTTGCTTATATCCAAACAAGGCTTCGTATGGCGATTTTTCGATTCCTTGATGAAAGGTTTTTCATAAATTGATGAATTTAAGACTCTCAGCCCAATTAGCTGATTCGTTTGCTTGGTTCCATGTCATCATCATGTTTTGAACATCTTGGTTGGTACGTTCTTCTGAACCTAGGCTTTGGCTATGCCTTTGTTTTCCGTGAACTAGTTTAAGTTCAGGCCACATATCCTTTAGTTCAGAATTATTTTGGCAGCCATCTAGTATGTCTGCCTTTTGGTCTGATGGCCCTTTAGGTCCATGTCGCATTGCATATAGAATAATATACAAACAAAAGCAAAACAATACGTTACTCACAATGAAACCGCACCCAGAATAATAAAAACGCGATCACAACTTAGTCTAGATAGGACATTGGCCACGACATCCCGGCCAGTGCGTGCATTGGCCGGCAAATGTAGAAATACGCTCTCAGTGCAAAGCTCTTAGGGCTTTGGCCAAGAGAGCCGGCCATTGCGCACATTGGCTGGACAATGCGTGGTTTAGCTACACTTCGGGCTTTGAACGTAACAAATATATATATATATATATATATATATATATATATATATATATATATATATATATATATATATATATATATATATATATATATATATATATATTTATTTATTTATTTATTTATTTATTTATTTATTTATTTATTTATATATAAATATAACATGCAAATTACTTTTAACAAACTCATCCGTTTCTACATCATTTATGTACATCAGATTAGACGCATGGGCCTTGCAGTACTCGTCAGAGTCTGAGAAGTTTTTCGTCTCGTTAACCAGATGCACACAGGTTTGGGTGTGTGGGTGGTACACCCAGCCATCCTCACACCCCAGGGACAGGCCTGAGGGGAATGCCATAGTAGAGTTACTTATTGTGTTCATAGTATTTGTAGTAAAGAATCTAATAAATGCACGAAGATATAAACGGTTTAACTGCGATTTATTTATCGATATATTTATACTTACAAAAGAAAAGCGTCACGACGGATAATATATACACGTTCATTTGCAATCTTTTAAAATATGAACATTTTGATATTTACTTTTTTCAACTACTTAAAAACGCCAACACAATAGCTTGAACCTGCGCTACGAACCAGTCAGCTTTAGAAAAAACAGCACAAAGATATGTTTTTATGTTAACTTGGCACAAACTCTAAGTTTAGAAATCGTGACAAGGAAGTTCTTTATTTTAAGTGTTCATCTTTGGATGTCAATTCAAACAGTTTATCAAAGGCTATACATTTCCTGAAGATAAACTGAAGAAAGAGTGAGCATCAGGAAACTAAAATAGCTAGTCCCTACTCGGCCTGGTTCGGCATTATTTTAAATATAAACATATGCCACGATTGGTCTTTTTAGATACGACTGTATTCCAATTCTGAACTTGATTGATAAATAAGTTTTTAATTCGGTCATTATTAGGTCCAAATATGTTTTTTCTCATATACTATCGACAAACCTTCTATTGATTTTATTAATATTTAGTTTAATAAAAGTAAAATGTCTTTATTTATATAAATGTTAGCTAATATTCCACATTTTATTTTAAACAGGGCAAGATTATGAAAAAAGCCTATGATTAAAAAGCTGAGATTTAGCACATTACTAACGACACAACATAGTATAGCTAATACACATATATTTGAATTTATGAATATGAGTTTTTACTTTTATGTGGCAAAGAGTAGTTTAGTTTTAAAAATGATCTTTTCTGAACATTAATACCAAAACTCATGAAAATAATTTCATGACGTTCGGAAAAAAAAAAACCATGAAAGGTACCGATGAAGTGATTTTGGGGAAAATGCGAAAAATTAAACCTTCTCTAATTGATTAAAACAATGAATCATAAGACGTTAATTAATTTACCAGTATAAACTTTTATAAAGGTGTTAGGTTATTAAAATAGTAGTAATATTTAATTTAAATTCATTGTATCATGTTTGTTGAACAGAAATAAAATAATTTTGGATAATGAGTAAAAAAATAAATATATCAATTGACTCATCATATTTCCCCTATGTTGTCTAAGACACATGGGGCTGAAAAAGAAAGCTTCCTCTACATTGATCGGTCTCAGCTACTTTCCTGGCAGTCCAACATGAAAGCCCCGCTTCTGCCAGCTGCTTCCACGTCTTTACCACTTGATCATAGATATTCGAAAAATATAATTACAAAAGATCTAATGAACGCTTTAATTTTAAGAGGGAATGTTTATGAAATTTCCAATAAGTTGAATGTAAAACAAAATAAGAAAAAAAAAATTGTTTGCACAAAATGTCGTTATAGGCTACATACTAATCGATACATTTTTAAATTTGCTATATTTCATGTCTTTTTAATCTGCTATTAATTATATGGGTAAATTTTGGTTCACCTAGAATAAAACGGTTTATTTACAATAAGAAAATTAAACAATTTCAAATAGACTTTCATCGAACTTTGTTCTATTTAAGAGACGACGGACCTACATCGTGTTTTTTTTGTACACCATATCTGTGTCGATATTGGCCTTCAAGATAAAAGAATATTTTAACCAGATATTTTAAATAAGATTTGTTTTGTGTGGACAAACTGTTGCTCTTAGAATGCCATTTTATAAAATTCTGTAGGTGTTAATCCCATTTTTATTTGTCTTGTGAGATGAATTTTTTTAATACCAATCAACTATCACGAGGCAGTGTATATTATATTTGTGATGCAGCGTTAGGGAACAAATCTATTTAAAACCAATCTTCCTACCTTACTAAATTCTGCTTAAAATTAAACGAAAAAAAAATGTTAATTTTTTTTTTCTAAAAATCAACTCTACAATAGGTGTGCCTCAAAGAATAAATAAAGCTGTTTCTCGCATATTTAAACTGATTAAATTACGTTTCATTTAAATTATTTAAAAAAACCCTCACTTTTATTGCCATTCCATTTTTACAGAAAAAAAATAGCCAAAAAGTTTAAAATGTTTAGTTATACATTTAATCAGTTTATTTAATTAAATTACTAACATCCATATATTTGTTTGAACATGAAGCATGTAGGCATTTAAGTAGGTAAGAAAGTATGCATTGAACACGTGGTAGAGTTACATGTTTAACACACATAATTGTAATATTTTTACTTACTTTTCTATTTACACAATTTTTTTTTTTAAATTTCGTTTTTAGATTGATTTTGGTTATCAGTAATACGCATAGTCATTTCTGATCTGCTGATTTGCAACGCAATTAGAAATTTAAAATATTTTAACTCATACAACCTCGACAATGCAAATGCTACAATAAAGGACTTTGATATGGTATAATCATTTTCAAAGAAAAAATGATTTGCAATATTTCTGCGTAGGCTACCAAACAAAGAAACCGAAGGTTTTATAACAAAACATTTTTAAATTATCGCATAGATAGGTAATCAAATATGTCAGTTTAAAATATGTAATTATTATATAGTTGAATTCGAGAAATTGTTATTTCTAAAGTTTCTATATTTTTTGTTATTTACTTTTAAAGCTGTAAATATAAAATTATCGTCAACGGATAATTAGCAACTAGATGTCCGTACATGTTTGATTCTTTCCATCTCAGGCCATAACAAAGTACACGCTAATCAGACAAATTTTTTATCTTTTACACGTTGCATTACTTGCAAAATATTAAAGTTGCCTTTTCAAATCTGAAGGTCCATTGGAGTAGGTGCAGTAGAGTTCTCCTCTTTCTATTATCTCGACATATGATTACATAGTGTAGTCACAATGATTGAGTGGAAAAAATTGTTAGATTGAAAAAGTTAGAATTTGTTCGTACGAATCTACACAATAGCTATATTGAAATCCTTTAGGTACTCAAAATCTAGAGCGGAAAATGTTTCACTACACACAAACTGAGAAAAAACATTTTGGCACACAAAACTGTAGTTGCAAACATTTCATTACACACAAACCATAATGGAAATGTTGTCAGTACATAATAGCTGAAGCGGATAACATTTCAGTAGAAAAAAAAACACAATGGAAGAAAACCTTGCAACCGGTGAAAGAAAAGCATTTTTGTTATGTAAATTTAGCAATTTTTTGCCTTGGTGTCACCCCCCACCCTCCCCTAAATGGTGTCACCTTGTGTAACCCGCACCTCCTGCCCCGCCCTCACTAAGTCTCTGGTATGTCCTATCCATCCCCTTTAATGGGCTATGATAACCTTGTCAATCGAGTGTTGTTTTAGTGGTTTGCCACTGGTCTTCATTAGAAATTTTATGCGGCCATAAAAAATTAAAAAAAAATAAAATCAGCAGATAAGAACTGTATTCTTTTAAAATTCAGTTTTTCTTTATTATAGCTTGAATACTGTACAGCGTTATAGTCTTTTGATGAACACGTATTCATTTTTGAAACATCAAGCCTACTTTCTTTTATAACTATGGCATGAACTAAAGATATACTCTCCTCTTAAAATTATAAAGGTTGATTTGTAAAATGAAATCTGAAACAAATCAAGAAATATAACAAAATAAAACAATCTTTAAAATCGTCAGTCATGGATTACTTCCCTTATACAATAACTATCTTCAATGACTAAAATACAACACGTGTGGTGATTGGTATATGCCTACAAAATAAATGGATAAAGGCATTAACAAATAATAATTATGACAATACACAAATTAATGTTTTATTATTTTTTATAGAATATGTTCAAATATAGCAGTTAATACCATTTGTATTAAAAATAAATTAACCTTTTCTAGTGTATTAAAATATGTGTTTAAACTGATAGCTTAACAATATTTATATTGATTCATTTGCATTAGACTAGTATGTGTAGAAAACTATTTTTGTGTCCTAAAACTCAAATATCCATTTTAAAAAGTACAGTAACGCAACAATTTTTAATAAAGTTACCCCCCTTAACACATTTGCACATTATTTTAGGAGAACTTGGGTAAGCTCAAAAGAGCACCAAGTTGACAGGAGAGAGACAAGAGTTCCAGCATTAAACTAGTTTTGGCTTTGTTTCCAGAATCCTGACAAGAACAGTTAGTTCGAGAACTCTTCATCTCATAATTTGGAATTCTTGAATAATTTTTCTCATATGGTTCACCAGTAGAATAAGTGGCAGCTGACTGCATGATTCTCTGTATGTGTATCTGTTGCTCTGATAACATTGCAGGCATACTTTCTTGTAATGTTTGCAACTCTGAGTCTAGCTTTTTTCTAAAGTATTCATCAAATTGACACAGTATAGGATTAAATCCATATTCCTCCAAGTCATCTGATGAAATTATAGTACTAGCATCATCAGGGGAAATGTTCTCAAGTGATAAAACACCCTGACTTGTCTGTGTTTCTTCCAGCCAGAGGCGTAGCGACCCTTCCCGGCGCCCGTGGACAAACTTTCAATTTGGCGCCCCCCCCCCCCCTCGGGAACAAACCTTCATTTTTCAATTTGCACCCACCCTCCTCAAAATTTCCATTTGAACCCCCCCCCCCCCCCACCTCAAACTTTCCACTTGCACCCGCCCCCGCATATATTTTTTATATTTATAATGCAAAACTGCACCTAAAATGAGATTTTAATTTGTTTTTCCAACCCATTTTGGCGCCCCCTAATGTCGGCGCCCGGGGACATATGTACCCCCCTCCCCCCTGCCCCCCCCCCTTCGCTACGCCTCTGCTTCCAGCTCAACCTGATAGCAATCAGGGAGATAACCCTCTTCACTCCCACCATATCCTACGTCACTGTAGGCGCTGGTCATACCTCTGAGGTTACATCTTCGGGTGTCAGAATCTCATTGTTGAAACAGCTGACAACCAAATCTGTCATTACTTGATATGAATAATTTTATAATTTAGAAATTATAATTAATTAAATTATTCAACCTGGGACATTAACAACAAATTTGAATTTTGTACCACCAAAGTAAACATTGAACAGAACTCTTCACAAAGGAGAGAACTTCATTTAGTGAAGACACTTTAAAAAACTAAGTAGTCTCCCTTGCGTGTTTAATTAAAAGTTTTGAAGCTCGAAATGAATATTTTTTTCAGTTTGAACAGCCAAAGAGAGTCTACCCCACCCCCCAAAACGAAATGGAATTTATATAGAAAATATATACTTTTAATAGTGTCCGCCCCAGCCCCAACGGAAATTTTCGTTCCCCCCCCCCCCCCCGAAAATTTCAAGTACCCCCCCCCTTCCCCTTCCCCACCCCGGAAAAAATAGTCTGGAAGAAACACTGCTTCTGAAGACACTGTGGGGCAAAGGGTTGTAGCTACACCGCTGGAACGGACTCTGTTTTGGGCAGATGACTTTTTTTGAATTGACTTAAGCCCGGCAGACCTAGCTTCTCCTTCTGCTGTCCTCCTGGATTGCTTTGGGCCTACTCTTCTTTTCCCCTGGGGAAAGCTTGTCTAAAGCTTGCCTAAAGCTTGACTCCCTATGGTGTCCTCTTCATAGGGTATGCCCCAGTGGCGTCGCTAGGTGTCACCCCCCCCCCTCCTAGAAATATATATATATATATATATATATATATATATATATATATATATATATATATATATATATATATATATATATATATATATATATATATATATATATATATATATATATATATATATATATATATATATGTTTATGTGTGTGTTTGCGTATGTGTGTCTATCGGCCTACATAGGCTTATAATTTAAATATATGCCACATACGCGTACATGTATATTTATAAGCTTTAATCGCTGTAGTCGTACTAGTAACGAAATTTATGGAGAGCCTGATAATAATATAGTTGGATGTAGCATTGTTTTCACCCCCTTGTTATAAATGTCGATTTGAACTTTAAAAGGCTATTTAACTTTAATTAATTATTAATAGGACAGGCATACAAGCATTTTTATTCTTTACAATTTTGCCACTGGTCTTCATTAGAAATTTTATCCGGCCTTTTTATCATATGTAGGCTAATTGTCGTAAACATTGTTTGTGGACGACTAAACATGTCGGCATTTTACAGGGAAGGTATGAGTTTTTTTAGTGAGCGACACACAACTCATCCGGGTTGTTGAGATTCGAGGTATAATGTGAACCTCGTTTCCGTGTTCATTAGCGCTTTAACTTTAGGACAATAAAATACGCTCTTGATTTAATGTTTTAATATTATTTATATATATATATATATATATATATATATATATATATATATATATATATATATATATATATATATATATATCGATGGTCTCGGTCGCAAACCGTCTAACTCCGAAAATGTAAATTTTACAGGAGAGACAAAAAACTGATTATTTCCTTCTCGATCGCTCTAATACAAATTTTTTTAATGATATCTCTGAAGAAACTCTCTACCGACTATACTGTAGCGTTTTAAAATGATTTTTGTTAATATTTACAAAATTATAGCAGGTTTAAAAAGATAGACGGTTTGCTCGGTCTAAAATTCTCGGTGCAAACCATCTATCTGTGCGCGCGCAGACTTAGCTTTTTTGAGCCGAGAATTTCGGTCTCAGCCGCGTTCGTTCGTTTTGTCCAGTGAACGTGATTTAGTTATGTTTATGTTTTTAAGTTATAATTAACAGTTCATAATATTTAAATTATAGTTTTGGGCTCATTTTTAAATAATTTGAGTTTATTCTACATTATGGGGTCAGTTTAATTTTTAGTATATATGTTTTAGTATGGCTTTATCGCTTTCGACTGTATTCATTATGTCTGTATTTAGCACTAGACTTGTTAACTGTTGACGGTTTTGCTTTATTTATTACATCTTTCTATTCTCAAAGTTTATTTTACTTAATCTGGTGGGTGCTGGGTTTGTAGAATGATAATAGTAAAAACAGAAACCGTATTGTCAGATATATTATGAATGAGACATAACACATTAATCACATTAATACTGACTTAATGTTTACTTATTTTACAAAAATGTAACACAAAAATAAACCGGGAGTGATCTCCCCTAAACTTTCTCGAATATTCTTATATAAAATAACAGGGGATGGGAACTCGGGCTATAGACATGATTTTTAATCCATTTTAAATACTTAAAGTTTTAAAAATAGAATGAAATCTCGTAGACAAATTAATTGCACACCAAGTGAACGCGAAATAAAAAAGCGCATAATAGTGCGCAATTTTATTATTACTTTTAAAATTTACATTAGTTTTTTGAGAAATCGGAAGTAGCGTAAAGTACTACTTCCAGTCAATGGAAATGACTCAAAATTTAATAGAAGGTAGAGAATTAGATCTTTTACTTACGTATGAAATTTCATTTATCTATCTGAAATAGTACTCAAGTTATAGGCTTTTGAAAAATTCAAAGTAGGAAAAGTACCACTTCCGGTTATCGGAAATCGCTCAAAAGTTGATACGGATCTACGATTTTGATTAAATACTTATATATGAAATTTCATCAACCTAGCTGTAACGGTACTCAAGTTATCGTGTTTACACACGGACACACACACACACACACACACCCAGACACACAGACATACGGACAAGATTGCAAAATTATGTTTTTCCGTATCAGTGAGATACAAAACGTCGAGATTTGCAAAAATCTCGATTTTTTGTTTGCGCGATTACAAGACTTTCTCTATACTTCGTATATACGAGAAAGTAAAAAGGTGTGTTTATTACTTGCTTTTAGGTGCTCAAATATGACAGCTTTTATCTTTTTTGAGAGATTGGTCTTTTGTATATTACGACTGGTCTGTTGAGAGAGACTGGTCTCTTGTGAGTTACTGGTGCCTTAAAGGGTTAGACAAGTTTGTTGATATATTCTGGTGTCCTGTATGGTAAGATTGATCATTTAAGAGAGTTTGGTCTTTTGTATGTTACGACTGGTCTGTTGTGAAAGGCTGGTCTGTTGAGAGATGCTGGTGCCAATACGATTTGTCAGTTGACAGATGCTGGTGTCTTGTATGGTAAGACTGGTCTGTTGAGAGATGCTGGTTTGTTGAGAGAGGCTGGTCTGTTGAGAGAGGCTGGTCTGTCGACTGAGACTGGTATGTTAAGAGAGGCTGGTCTGTTAAGAGAGGCTGACCTGTTAAGAGAGGCTTGTCTGTTGAGAGAGGCTGGTCTGTTCAGAGAGGCTGGTCTCTTGAGAGAGGCTGGTCTGTTATGTGGTAAGACTGGTATGTTGAGAGAGGCTGGTCTGTTGAGAGAGGCTGGTCTGTTGAGAGAGGCTGGTCTGTTGAGAGAGGCTGGTCTGTTGAGAGAGGCTGGTCTGTTGAGAGGCTGGTATGTTGAGAGAGGCTGTTATGTTATGTGGTAAGACTGGTCTGTTGAGAGAGGCTGGTATGTTGAGAGAGGCTGGTATGTTGAGAGAGGCTGGTATATCAAGAGAGGCTGGTCTGTTGAGAGAATCTGGTCTGTTATGTGGTAAGACTAGTGTGTTGAGAGAGGCTGGTCTGTTGAGAGAGGCTGTTCTCTTGAGAGAGGCTGGTCTGTTATGTGTTAAGACTGGTATGTTGTGAGAGGCTGGTCTGTTGAGTGAGGCTGGTCTGTTGATAGAGACTTGTCTGTTGAGTGAGGCTGGTATGTTGAGAGAGGCTGGTCTGTTGAGAGAGGCTGGTCTGTTGAGAGAGGCTGGTCTGTTGAGAGGCTGGTATGTTGAGAGAGGCTGGTATGTTATGTGGTAAGACTGGTCTGTTGAGAGAGGCTGGTCAGTTGAGAGAGGCTGGTATGTTGAGAGAGGCTGGTCTGTTGAGACAGGCTGGTCTGTTGAGAGAGTCTGGTCTGTTAAGAGAGGCTGGTATGTTGAGAGTTGAGAGAGACTGGTGTGTTGAGAGAGGCTGATATGTTGAGAGGCTGGTCTGTTGAGAGAGGCAGGTCTGTTCTAAAATTAATCATAACAGCATTTACTAAAGACAACTAACCATGTCGTTGAACATGTACGCCAAACATTTTGTAACCTACCATACAAACATTTCTTAACACGTATCTAAACCCTCAATCTAAAGCTAGTGGTGAATTAAGAATAATTAAATTTATTGCACATTCTTGTGGAAATATAAATCGAATAATATTGTTTTGATTGATAATTAGATTCTAGAATGAAGATCTAGTTTCAAAGTATTGTGTTAGCCTAAAAAACTGTAAACAAATCAGTTTGGTTATTGAAAATCTGGAAATAGGCTATATTAAACAAATACTATTTCTTTATTATTCTTTAAAATGATACAATGTAATAGAATAGTTGAACATAATTAATTAAATATCCTACCTATAAGTACTGTGACTGCTGTGCTGTAAAATTGTGTGATTGCGGCGTGCGACTGCGTTCCCGATCAAAAGTGTACTGACAAATATAGCGATATTCGTTTTGAGCCGAGATTTTTAGCGCTAGAAATAATAGGCGGTTTGTTCAAATGATTATATCTCAATGATCATCCTACAGATTTATCTAATATTTTCAGGCATTATGGGGAATCATATAGGCTTTTGATTTGTGTAAAAAAAAGAAAATCGAATTTTTTTGAGTTAGCGACCGAGACCATCAATATATATGACTTGAATTAGTCCTCTTTGCTCCTTATGCAACATAGAGCCACCACTTTTTTCCCCATTTCATCCGATCCCCGGCTATTTTTTTTCGGTCTCTCAAGACATCCCTGTTGGCTTCAGTTCTTCTAGAAGACTTCGCCTCCAGGTCTGTCTTGGGCACCCTCTCTTCCGCCTTCCCTGGGGGTTCCACTCAAGCGCATGGCGTGTCACATTTGGGTGAGCCTTTCGCAGCCCGTGTCCCACCCAGCGCCACTTCCGCCATAGGCTCCTGTCTTGCTTTTCTCTATAATTTTATGTTCAGCACTTTGTCCTGCCACCTCAATTTCAAAATCTGTCTAAGGCATCTGTTCATGAAGGTCTGTATCTTTGCTGTGCTAGCTCTGGAGACTCATGAAAATCCATCGTAGAGTTGCTGATTTTTTTCCACTAACTTAGCAGTTACACCATAGTGTCTCAACAGATTCCATGTTGTTTGCCTATCTACACTGGAAAAGGGTTTCTTAGTAAAAAAAAAAGCAGATGTAAAGTGGAGCTTGCCATTCTATTGTCAGTATATATATATATATATATATATATATATGTATATATATATATATATATATATATATATATATATATATATATATATATATATATATATATATATAACGAGAGAGAGAAAAAGAACGAGAGAAAGAAAGAAAAAGGGCGAGAGAGAGAGAGACTACAGCATTACGTTTTATAAAGAGTTAAATTATAGCTAGTAAATAGATCTAACAAACTACATAAAAAATAAAACCTTTTGCATACGAAATAATATCAATCCCGTGTAACTGTTCACGTTTCACAAGTTGGCGAGCTGCTGATACAATTTTAAAGCATTCAGCTGTCAACTCTTCTTATGGTCATGATAGCACTTTATTACAAACCAGACGATACACAATGAAATTGTGATCGAAGAACAATCTGTTGACCTAGAAACACATTGAGCTCCAATCATCTATCTATATATATAATTCGCTTCTGGGAGACTTTAGAAAACAAGCTGCAATCGCGCCTTACAGTCCCCTCTCTTTCTCTCTGTCGCTACCACCCCCACCCCCTCACATGGTCTGGTGAGCGATGTTCACTCTAAATGTTTATATTCGTTGAGCCGGGTTTGGTGACGGCTATTAGGGGCAGATAATTTAGTTTGAAACGATTTTAAACTAAATGGAGGTAACTAAGAGGAGGCTGTTTTCACGTGTGGGGGGGGGGGGGAGGGGGGGTTTAGTAATTAAAGCAAATATTTTCAGTGGCAGCATTGGTACTGTCGAATTCGCAAATTATGAATTACTGAAAAGTAGAAAAAACAACAACTAAATAGCGGCGTAAGATACACCGCGGGTCGGCTCGTATATATATATAATTCTCTACATGAGGGTCATACGAGACACCACCTCGTAGCCGTCCCTACCCTGCTCTCTAGGCATATAGCTACCACCCCCACCCCACGAGGTTGGTGAGCTGTGGTTCACCCCGAATCTTTACAATGTGACGGCTATTAGCGGCAGATAATTTAGCTTTGAAAACATTTGAAACTAAGGAGAGGTAAGAAGTTCTGATCTTTTTATGGTCGTCTGTAAACTGTCGTCACAGACGGCTGCTTTCACGAGGGCGGGATGGGGGAGGGGGGTTGGGAAAAGACGGTAGTGTCGAATTCACAAATTATGAATGACTGAAAAGTAGAAAATAAAAGAACTAACGTATACTTACTGCACGAGTTAGCTCGTACAGAATAATTCATCACTCATGAATACGTTAGCTTGTCTTAAAAATGTGACTATCCGTCAAAGTTTACCTTAGTAATGACATTAGGGTTAATCAGGCGTAAGCTTATTTTAAACGGTTTGGTCGATGTTGAACAATCTGTGCAATGTCAATTTTAAGGATTTTTTTTGGGATAGGGATGTGGATAGGAATAGGGATAGCAATTTGAATAGGAAAAGGAAAAGGATACACCTCCTTGGCTGACCTACTGCAACATTTATCATTCAGCTATTACAATCTCACTAGCCTATAATTGAAACTGCTACTCTTGTTTTAATAAACTTCAGATTTGTTTCAGTTCAGAAATGCATGTTCGAATATTTCTCATCGTCGGTTACTCTCGTTATGTTTAATCCTTCTTAAAATGGTATCAGTTGCTTTAATGATCTAACATAGAAACACGCAGTCCTCTCTGTTACTACGGGATATCCCGTCCGGACTACGGGCTATCCCCTATGTAACTTATAACTTAATGCAAATGAATCCGTGATTATACTGTCCAAACTATCCCAAATAACTCAAGTCATGGAATGGGAAGACGTCTCGTCTGAAACTAAACTTTCTCTACTGTAATTAGATCAGAGAAAAGGGTGAACTCTACTTCATCTGTCTCATGGACTTCCAACTCTACGTTATTCCACCATGTTAACCAATTCCTTTCTGCCCGCACAACACAACTAATTATTTCTCGTAATGATGAATTTAACTTTTTACTTATCTTTATTTTCATTTTTTTTATTTTACGTATCAATGTTTTTTTTTCCATATTTGGTTGAATTGTTCACATATTTTTGTTAAGCAATATTAATATAATTTTCTATATTTTACCAACATTGACGTGGTTTATATATATATATGTATATATATATATATATATATGTATATATATATATATATATATATATATATATATATATATATATATATATATATATATATACCCTCTGTTACTACGGGTTATCCCCTATACTGCTAATGGTAAAAAAAATTATTAAAATAAAACAATCGTTCTGTCGTTGCAATTTTATTAGAAGAAAATCAATTTGGAAAGCTTGTTTTAACATCAAAAAGTGTGTTTACGCTAATTTTGATGTCGATTTCTCGCTTGTTGATTTTTCTTTTATTTGCGCCTGATTTTGGTAAATGATTTTACCCTTCTGGTCCAATGGCTGTTGCATTGATGGCATCCTCGTAGCTGGTTGAATTAGTGTTGTTTTTCCATCTCAACTCAACTCTGCTTGTAATTATTTTCCTGAACGTCCCGGTGTGCTCAAAGTCATGCAGCCTCTCTTGGATCAAATTTCTCATTACATTTCTACCTACGTTTAGAGAAATTTGTGTTTCATTCAGAAACAGAGGAAACGAATTCGTGTTTTGCAGTTCAGACAGAACCTCGATAAAAGACGTGGACGCGTTTCCTAATTGGTAGGTTACGACTGCGGGTTCGGCAGTGGGAATGGTCTCGTCATTTTCCCAGGGGTCGGGAAGATCACGCCGAAGAAGTCCCCTTAATTGTATGCTAAACCTTGGGCTAATTAAAGCATCGTACCGCTGGTGGATTTCTGTTTTAACTAAAATAAGGTCCCATCCTACAGAACTTCCTGCGTTTAGAGTCTTCGACGTATTGATAAGCCAACGTTGGACCTGTTCTCGACCCGTCTCATCAAGGGTTGTGTTTGCGTCTTTCAAGCTTGGAAACTTGTAAGCAGTGTTGTGGCTCATGTGTGCGACAGGTTTAGGTACATATCGCAAGGGGATTCTAATTAAGTGATTGCCTTGAAAAAAATTTGATTTGTGGTAAACATTACGGATAGTAGGCACAATACGAGTAAAAGACAAAGTAGCTCTTCTGTGTTGGTTGTTACTCAAAATCCCACTATCAATAATCTCTGTTGTTTGCCTGAATTGTGCTTCTACGTGATGCCCGTACGTGATGTTTTTTAATACATAATGCCAGTTCTGGTACGTGATGTTAAGTCTTTTACTGCTCATATATCCCGTGCAACTACCTGTATTATTAGCATACCAAGTGTTGCCTTGACGTGTGAAATCATCCCCGACTATATGGGTTATACAGCTCTGGCAGTAGGCCAAACCTGACTGGTTAGCTAGTATTGTATGATTGTCACAGTTACCTCCATAGCCAGTGTCTTAACAGCCTCCACAGACACCAGATCACGTCTGCTGCTCATCATTCGGCAGCATTTTAGTTGATCAATACAATGCAGAAACTTGCAATCAGACTTGTAGATTCCAACAACAAAATACCCCCTGCGACATGAACAGAACCCTGTTGTTTGTCGATTAAAACATCGCGTAATGTTCTCGTAAACACACCTCCCATAGAGATGTGGATGATCGACCGGCTTCACGCATCTCGCGTATTCAATATTATGAAGCCAAGCCGGATCTCCAAAACTTCGGTACAGCCCGTTTAAATAAAACCCTAGTGGGCAGAGGGCCCAGGTGTTGTTTCGGGACAGATACCTGGCCCAATTGACGTAACCAGAGTTTCTTCCAGGCATCTCTTCGGGGGGGTCGAAGCCCCCCCCGAAAAATTTTTACCGCCCCCCCGAACGAAATGAACTTTATATAATTTATATAGAAAATATATACTTTTAACAGTGTCCGCCCCCCCGAAGAAAGTTTACCGCCCCCCCGAAGATTTCAAGTGCCCCCCCGGAGAAAAAAGTCTGGAAGAAACACTGGACGTAACTGACAAGACCCCTGGTTGACCAAAACTTCCGTGAGGGCAACAATTTGCTTTCTCCAACAATTTGATGTCATCATTTCTCAAATCTTGGACTGCGGTCCTTTCGAATCCCGCAATATAAAATGTTCCATCATGGGAAGCACAAAAAGATAAACCTTCATAGTCAAAGCTACGTGTCCAATCGTTAACTTCACAGCAAGATACAGAGTACACACTGCAAAACAGTAGCAGTAACTGTTCTTTTCTCATTTCTGTCTTTCAGTATCTAAAAAATTGTTTTAAAAATTTAGCGTTTGAAAATTAACGGAAAAATCTACAATAATACAAATATAAAAGCTGCAACATTACTAAAACAATAATAAAAAAATAGAACAATAATAAAAAGTCTATGCCTATGCCTATGCCTATGCCTATGCCTATGCCTATGCCTATGCCTATGCCTATGCCTATGCCTATGCCTATGCCTATGCCTATGCCTATGCCTATGCCTATGCCTATGCCTATGCCTATGCCTATGCCTATGCCTATGCCTATGCCTATGCCTATGCCTATGCCTATGCCTATGCCTATGCCTATGCCTATGCCTATGCCTATGCCTATGCCTATGCCTATGCCTATGCCTATGCCTATGCCTATGCCTATGCCTATGCCTATGCCTATGCCTATGCCTATGCCTATGCCTATGCCTATGCCTATGCCTATGCCTATGCCTATGCCTATGCCTATGCCTATGCCTATGCCTATGCCTATGCCTATGCCTATGCCTATGCCTATGCCTATGCCTATGCCTATGCCTATGCCTATGCCTATGCCTATGCCTATGCCTATGCCTATGCCTATGCCTATGCCTATGCCTATGCCTATGCCTATGCCTATGCCTATGCCTATGCCTATGCCTATGCCTATGCCTATGCCTATGCCTATGCCTATGCCTATGCCTATGCCTGTGCCTATGCCTATGCCTATGCCTATGCCTATGCCTATGCCTATGCCTATGCCTATGCCTATGCCTATGCCTATGCCTATGCCTATGCCTATGCCTATGCCTATGCCTATGCCTATGCCTATGCCTATGCCTATGCCTATGCCTATGCCTATGCCTATGCCTATGCCTATGCCTATGCCTATGCCTATGCCTATGCCTATGCCTATGCCTATGCCTATGCCTATGCCTATGCCTATGCCTATGCCTATGCCTATGCCTATGCCTATGCCTATGCCTATGCCTATGCCTATGCCTATGCCTATGCCTATGCCTATGCCTATGCCTATGCCTATGCCTATGCCTATGCCTATGCCTATGCCTATGCCTATGCCTATGCCTATGCCTATGCCTATGCCTATGCCTATGCCTATGCCTTACCCTTACCCTTATCCTTACCCTTACCCTTACCCTTACCCTTACCCTTAACCTTAATCTTAACCTTACCCTTACCCTTACCCTTAACCTTAACCTTACCCTTACCCTTACCCTTTCCGTTACCCTTACCCTTACCCTTACCTTACCCTTACCCTTACCCTTACCCTTACCCTTACCCTTACCCTTACCCTTACCCTTACCCTTACCCTTACCCTTACCCTTACCCTTACCCTTACCTTAACCCTAGAAGCGAATAAGATATAATGACGTGGGTTTAAATATTCTAATGTCTAGATACGTCTAGTTATGTATAAATTTAAAATGGGTATGTTCTATTAGAAATAATGTAATTAAATAAATAAAATAACGTATGGTGATCATGCTTATCAATTACCAAATGTGTATCTAGTGCCAGCCATAAATAAATTTTAACAATTTCCCATAGAGATTGAACAAAATGGAAAATCCCAACGTAGGCCAATTGTTTTAATCCATTGTTGTTATATCGAGGTTAGCTTCTATAATATATAAAATGTGTTAGATCTAAGTTCAAATAATATTAACAACACTTTGTTCCAGTACTTTTGACAGACCTTCAAGATTGAAACTAAATAAATTAACGTTCATATTTATTATGTCATTCATTGATGAAAACATTTATGTATGATTTATGGTCGGCGAAAACAAAAGATATAATAAGTTTTATAAAAATACAAATAAATAACGAATTTTAACATAATTATTGAACGTAATGATTCTGTTTGGATTTTGAATGAAATAAGCCCCACCACTTATGCGAAAATTGAAAAGTCGAAATTTTAAGCCCCGCCACTTGTAATCTATTTCTGTTGTCTAGACATAAGACGATACTATAAAAAAAAATTTTTATCCGCTTCTGGGATTACGGTAAGGGTTTGTGTTAGGGTTGGGGTTACTTGGATCGGGGTTTATGAGAGCTTTTACATATTTCAGCGAGCAAAGCTTTTATGAAAGAAAGCAAATCAGGTTTATTTTATTTATTTTTTTAGTTTATTGAAATATTAGATAGGATTTTTATATTTGTTTTTTTTTGTTCTACTTTTTAGTGACTAAAATATTTACTTTGAAACTGTTTTCTTGTTTCGCCATTGATTAAAATCATGACATATTCTAAAATGACTTATCTTTATGTTGGGGACAAATGTTTCATTTGGCACACCCCACTTTACATTGCAAATCAATAAATTAATCATAAAAATATTTATAAAAGTTGCTAAAAATATGAACTTACCAGAGTAAAACTATAGTTTATTCGAAGAGACAACTGCGACCTAGTAAACGTATGCTACTCTATTATACGTTATGGGTTACTCCGAAGCCAATCAAATTGCTTTGTGAATGTATTCTGTATCCTTAAGCGCCTCCCTTACCTATACTTTGTAAGGGGCGGTAACGAATAGACAAAATAGTAACTGCTAAAACACATAATTAAAAAATATATTTACGCACTTCATGTTATTGAAATGATCATGATGAGCCATAAAACATAGTGTAAGTCAATGAGTGCTGTAATTTTAAAGAAACTATTCCAACAGAATACTATATCATATACTTTATTCCTGCAGACAGTCAAGAACTAAATTCATACAAGTGTGATAATGGATAACAGGTTTATTGAAAGACCTTCTATCACTGGGAAAAATTCGTGTATTTGTTAATTTTGCAATCTTAGCGAAAGCAAACAAAAATATAATAAAAAGATTTAAGCTTGAAAGAAATTCATGCTGATCCCCTGCCCCTAAGAGTGTGATGCCATTTATGGACAACCCCCATCTACTCAATAATTACACGTGTTTATCACCATTCACACTAAATATTGACCTCCTATATACTTGTTGAAGAAGAATACAATTGACGTTGCCGTTTGCTATAGTTGTTGATTTAAAGTCTAAAGTGTGTATGTTAATAGTTAGTTCCCTTAACCCCCCACATAGCCTTAATACGATAAATGTTCGCTTATCTCTCCTTTTACACTACCATTTTCTTTAGTAAAAGGCGATCTTCTTATTCTCGAGAGATTAGGTTAACTTTTAATTAGCCAATACAATTAAATTATTTTAGCATTCTTTAAAATGTATTTAGATTTGTTATTCGATTTATTGTGGTATTACTTAATACAATCAAACTTTTTTAAAATCATTTTTAAGAAATCTGGAGATGTTGGTCGCAGGGATGGCGCTAAACTAGACGCATCTGGGAAAAAGAAATCAGGTAAGGCCACAACAGTTAAGGCAGCTTGCAGAGTCAGGACCGTCTTGGGGAACTGCCTGAAACATTGCCGGTGACTGACAAAAGCGGAAAAAGTTGTTGCGAGATGCAGGTAGTATACAGTGTTGTGAATAGACCTTGATGTATTGAATGAATTTGAGAGTATGTGTGTAGTTGAATGTGTATAAAAAAGATGTTGATGGTTTGAGAGTATGTGTGTAGTGTGATTAATAAAAGATTCTGAAAGCGTGCCAAAGTAAATAAGGATGTGACGTAGGAGGGTATGTGATGGTTGTTAGGAAAGGAGTTGACGTCAGTCTTAGTCTTGTTTCTTCGCGTGAGGTTGTAGAAGTCTTCGTCCTGTCTGTCGTCGATGTGAGATGTAGTCAAGTCTATCACGTGTATAAAATACGAAAATCAAGAACGCCGTCTTGTCTCATTTAAATTGGATCGTCGTCGTACACTGATCTTCAACTTGCAGCATCGACCCCGTCCATGTAACTCACATTATAACATACAGTGCTCAGCCATCTATATATATAATTCTCTACTGGGAGCCGTTAGAAAACAAGCTGCAAGCGCGCCTTGCAGTCCCCTCTCTTCCTCTCTATCGCCACCCCACCCCCCTCCACCCCTCACAAATATTTTCAGTGGCAGCATTGGTACTGTCGAATTCACAAATTATGAATTATTGAAAAGTAGAAAAAACAACAACTAAATAGCGGCGTATGATACACCGCGGGTCGGCTCGTTGATTATTATTCTTTGAATTGATATACACACCTATCATCTGTGTTTAGTATTTTTAGCCTTCAGATTTATCACCGCGTTTCAATGACCATGCGACTTTGTATAATTTGATAATTGTGTTAGTTTATTTTAAATTTACTAGAATGAAATAGGGGATCGTCGTGGTAACGCTCATTGTTGCTAAACCGAAAAGTCTCGAGTTCGAACCCTCGGGCAGATGAGGCTCGTTAGCTGGGGACAGCCACTCATCTTGGAGAGACAACTCCAAAATCAAACAACTAGTGCCTTGTTGTTTGTTCTTGGTTGAACAAAAGCTATGGAAGCAAATCCAAAAAGAAAAGCAGGCTGTAATCGGATTAAGTGGCCTCAATGGCGCATAAAGAGTTTACACATATACTTATTTGGGTTGGAGGGGATACTATCAAAAACTAAAATAAAGAAAGAAGAAAAAGAATGAAAAAAGTTATATATATATATATATATATATATATATATATATATATATATATATATATATAAAGGGGGTCATCCATAAATGAAGTCACGCTTTTTTTGACGATTGTTCTTAAAACATCGATATTTTTTCCAAAATCTTGTCAGAACTCTGTCAAAATGATATTTTGATCAATTCCTATACCAATTTATTAAAACCGTTTTTTAAACCCGCAAAATAACGGTTAAAACTCGTTTTCTAACCTTGCTTTTTTATACATTTCGTGACAATTGTCACCCGTCAAGTGTTGATGTGTGTGTGTCCATCGCTACGCCCCTGCGTGCGAGGTTTCGTTAAAGGACATATTTATCAGCCTTTAGGGTGCGATCGTTATTGCACTATAGCTCGACTCGACTGCTTCATTAAAGCTAGGTTGCGATCTTTAGGTGATTAAACTTTTATGTTGAACGTTAGGTGACCCAGCTCTTGTGAATTGATTAAAATAGGTGTTACAGTATTGGACAACTAATTAAGTTTCAGCTGCTAAAGTGCTGAGTGTTGTTCTTCGTGACAAGTAGACCACTGGTCTAAATAAAGCAAGTCAGCAAGCAGCGTGGTCAGGTCGGTTAAGCGCGAACCCCCGGGAAGATGAGGCTCGATAGCTGGGGCAGCCACTTTTCTTTGAACGACAACTCCAAAATCAAACAACTGCTGCTTTGTAGTTTATTCTTGGTTTTAGAAAGGCTATAGATCTAGATCTAGAAGCAAATCCAAAAAGAAAAGCAAACTGGGTTGACGGAGTCAACGGCCTATATGGCGTATAACAAGTTGACACGTAATACTCATTTGTTTTGTCTAACATTTCAATTATAATAAGAAGAAAGCAAACCGATTTAGTCATTACTCTAAATACAGATATACAATTTTATTGGCCGATTAATATGTACATCAATAGAGTCCTTGCAAACACGTGACCTAAATCACGTGATACCTGCGTCCGCCGCCACAGTGGTGTACATCAGACGTAAACACAATCAGCTGTTCACCAGCGCTGGACGTGTTCACCAGCGCTGGACGTGTTCACCGTATGTAAAGAATCGCGCCCGCGGAAAAGGAAAAATACGTTAAAAAACTTGAACTCTTAGGAATTGAAGATGCTTATACAGTTATTGACAGTTTCGTGGATAATATAAATATGTGGCCGAAATTTCTAAATAAAAATACTGTTAGTAATACCGTTTGCGTTTAGAGTTTAAGTAGACGAATGTGATCAAATGCAGTAATATATAATAGGTTATCTACTGCACAGTAGCGTACGCAGGGGGGGAGCAGGGGGAGCGGCCGCTCCCCCTCTGGCGATTTTCAGCAAAGTGGCGCCTTTTTGGAAACTTTTTAAACTCAAAGTTTTAAATAATGATATTTGTTAAAAAAATATTTTTGATCGGCACATCTTTGTAAATCACAAGATTTCTTTTCATGCAGCAATTAAGCATTATTGTACTAGTCTAGTAGTGTCTACGTTTACAACACGTATTAACAGCTGCATCAGTTTGCCATTCAAAAAATAACCATTATGATGCATTGCAATGTTTAAAAAACCTCTACGGGTAGTACCACTTGGCAAGAGGGATGTTAAGTTTAAGGCAACTGTATAATGTATTTGCTTACGAACAATTGAATTAGAAAATGTTATACATAAAACTTCACACATAATTACTTTATATATACAGTTTGAATAGTGTGATTAATTTAAAAAATAATTACAATACAGCAGTGGCGTAGCGAGGTCGGGTGTCACCCGGTGCGGCACTTAATGGTGTCACCCCCCAGAGGCGTTGCGACCCTTCCCGGGGACAAACTTTCAAGTTTTTGATTTACACCCCCCCCCCCTCAAACTTTTGATTTGCACCCCCCCCCCTCTCAAGTTTTCGATTTGCACCCCCCTAAAACTTTCGATTTGCACCCCCCCCCCCCTCCTCAAACTTTTGATTTGCACCCCCCTCAAGTTTTTTCTCTATATATTTTGCTATTTTTTGCCTTGGTGTCACCCCCTAAATGGTGTCACCCGGTGCGGTCCGCACTCCCCCCCTCGCTACGCCCCTGCAATACAGAGACAAATGTGGCACCTCTATTTAAATTTACTTATGAGCAAACTGCGTAGTGGTGGGGAAATTTTGACAAGCCCCCTCCCCCATGGACCCCTCTGTAAAAACAAATATTGTCATAATACCACTGCTACTTATTTAAATCTATTTCTGTAATATATATTTGTGTAATATATATTTGTGTAATATATATGTATGTTTAGAGCAGTCATCTAAAAACTGACGCTATGTTCACTCTGAGCTGGTTATCTCCCCCCCCCCCCCCCCCCACACCTCACCACCACAATTGTGTAGAACGACATTACACTGGGTTGGATAATTGACCTAAAGTGACAGGACAGTGGTGAATGAAGTTGAACCCCCCACCCCCAACCCACACCGAACTGATCTGTTAAGTACATGTAGAAAAACGCGTAATGATGTACCAAAGTACCATGCCGCCAGAAAATTAGCTTTTTAAACGTAAAACTCTGTGAATATTGTTTTTTCTAATTACCAGTAAAAAGGTGTGTGATCAATACAGTGATCTAACCCATACCTATCACTATGTTAAAAATGATCTTTAAAGAAAACAAAGAAGTAGTAGTTAATTAAAAGTATATGATTTGAAATAAAAGACCAAGTTATAGTTAACTGTAGGCTGTTATTCCAAGTGTTTTTGTATGATATTGAAATGCGTGGTTTTATACCATCTCTGATTTTAAAAACTTTCATTATGCTGTAATACTTTAGCATTTATGATGACGATATATTAAATTTTTATTATAGACAAAAACATTTTGTAAACACGAATAGTGTTAAGCAATTTCATTATATTCTAAAGTAATTATTTATTTGTTTTGACATTTATAATTAAATGTGTAGATATATACATATTTATATTAAGAGAGTGATTATTTCCCCTATTTCACTTGTCTTAAATAATTTCCCAGGAATTATTATGTAAGAATTTTTTTTTACAAGAATTACAAAACAGATTGTGTTACGTTCATTGTTTTGGTTGTAGTGTGTGTATATTTTTGTTGTTGTTGTTTAGATTGATACAATTTTTGTTTTGTCGGCCTACATTGTGTGTTTTTTCTTATTTCTTCAGAGCGCTACTTTCAATTTATTTTACATCATAGCGAAGTAATGACATACAGCTAGTAATTATATATATATATATATATATATATATATATATATATATATATATATATATATATATATATATATATATATATATATATATATATATATATATATAATACACGTATATAGAACGTGTTAAAAATTCGGCGCCTTTTTTTGATCTTTTCGCTCCCCCTACAACGAAAACCTGGATACGCCTCTGCTACTGCAGCAAACGTGAGACCACTTAACTTCTACAAAACCCACACTACAACGACTTATATAATCCATGGGTAATAACTAATCTGGGTAGCATGTTATACAGTTTAAGACCCTTATAATCCAGCAGGGAAGTGATCAGACACATTAATACTGATGTTCAACCCTCATGATGGCCAGCCGCCACCTGTATCTAGCCCACAATAAAACCAAAGAGGAGTCTGCCCTGCCCTCCCCTGAAAATGTCTCACCTCCGTGATACCCAGCCCCACAGAGATAGGATCTATTATATAATTTTGACCCTCAGGGCCCAGCAGGGAGAACAAAGGGGAAAGTCCCACTGCTCTCCCCTCAACATTTCTCACCTCGATGTCATGTTATGTCATATACAGCACACATGGCTTATCAGGGGAAAGCATTAAGGCATTAAGAATCTTAACTCTGGACAGCTACACACTAGTATACTAGCTACACACTAGGTGCCTACTGTAAACTACTAGACTGTAGGCCCTATGTAGACCTGCAATTGTATCATTTGTAGACTGGGTCCATTGTTATTATTCTAAACCATCTCACTTATAATGTTTCTAGCTTGATTTGTTTCTTTTATAAACAGTGGGTTTTTAAAAAAAAAGTTAGCCTAATCATTAACCAAATAATAATAATGTGGTTATTTGTTGTAGGCTGGTATGATTGTACTACTAGGCTACAAAAACTTAGTAGACCAATTACTAGATATGAATTTGAATTTAATTAAACTCAGTTCAGTATGAGATACATATTGCTGTAAAAAGACAACAAAGTAGGTAGGCCTTAGTAGTTTATTAAAGCCTCCTACTACAATAATATCAACTACATGCTTGTATAAAGTTTTTACAATTTAATTTAAGTAGCGGATTCTAGATCTAAGTCTAGTCATACAATCTATTTCAATTTCAGAAAATTTCGTTTGCTAAAAAAATGATTAGATTATAGAGCGAGATTTTAGATCTTAGAGACAATTAAATGCTTTATTAGGCCTATTATGACTACTTTTGATTTATTATGTGTTTATTTTGAATCGAATGTAGATCTAAATTTTGTAATTAAATTTAAGTAAAGAAGTAGATTCTAGATTCTATGTCTACCCAGCGGAGCCAGTCACCCTAAATCTAGAATCTAGAGCTGTGGTCCGAATTTTGTTTACGCCATGTTTAGAGCTAGATTCTAGATCTAGATATTAAAACACTATTATTAGGCCTACTATTAGATCTTATTCGTATTATTACTTTTCACTTTGTCTTTTACTATTAGTATTTGTGAAGGTCGAGCATATTTTTTTTATTAATAGTTATCTTTTATAATTAAAATGAAGTTTATTATTTTACTGTCCTTACCTGAAACAAAATATCGAGAACTGCATTTGATCAGATTCGTCTACTTACTTAAACTCTAAACGCAAACAGTATTACTAACAGTATTTTTATTTAGAAATTTTGGCCATATATTTATATTATCTACGAAACTGTCAATAACAGTATAAGGATCTTCAATTCCTAAGAGTTCAAGTTTTTTAACGTATTTTTCCTTTCGAAGTGTCTACTCGGAATAAGATTTTTCGGCAAAAGATAGTTCTGCGCATGCGCAGCGACCTATGGCTTGGGTTAGGGCTAGAATGAGGGTTAGGGGTGGGATTAGGGATAGGGATAGGGTTAGGGATAGGATCAGGGATAGGGTTAGGGATAGGATTAGGGCTAGGGTTAGGGTTAGGGTTAGGGATAGGATTAAGGATAGGGTTAAGGATAGGATTAGGGTTGGTATTAGGGTTCTGCGGTTGTAAACACAGGCATGCGCAGTACCATCGAAAACATCGCTAAGGCAAGTCGTAGTTTCTCTCCATTGCGCATGCGTATCTTATTCCGACTAGAATCGGCCTTTTCCTTTTCCGCGGGGGCGGTTCTTTACATACAGTGAACGCGTCCAGCGCTGGTTAACAGCTGATTGTGTTTACGTCTGATGTACACCACTGTGGCGGCGGACGTAGGTATCACGAACGGACGTGACGTCATATGAAAGGACTCTATAGCTACATATATTTGGCTATAGTTAATTACCTGTATGCCCTCAATGTCAAATAGGTACCTAAAATCATTATCCAAATACAATAAGCTACAAAACTGCCTGTTCCTATTAGTTACTCTCTGTTATCTTTACACTATGCGTTGATATATGGTGTCTCACACACACATACACAAACACACATACACAAACACACATACACACGCATATATATATATATATATATATATATATATATATATATATATATATATATATATATATATATATATATATATATATAATTGTGTACATATTATGGAACAGTGTTTGAACCCCTGTCATGACCAATTCCTGGCTACGCCACAGACGAAAAGAATGTAAATATGCTTTCAGTAATAATATTTATGTCGTATTTTCTGTATTTTTAAATAATTTTTAGGCTGGTATTTTGGGAGTGAACAACTCACGCTGTTCAAAGGTATGGAAAGTTGCTGTTAAAACTTCTGACGGTACACGTGTTGAACTCAGTGAGTCCGCCTTAAGTCTGATCTGTTACACTGAAAGTTACCATGGCAACATTGGTTAGAAATAAAACTAAAATCAATCCATTGTTGAACAAATGTGGGGGAGCATTAGAAACGAAAGTTAGTGAAACAGTGAATGTGTGAGCTTGAACTGACGCGACACACTGCCATTTAAAGAATACCAGTACCATATATTGACTGAGTGGCCAGCGGTAGAGAGCTGGACTGCTAACCTGATAGTCTCGAGTCTCTAATAGCCGTTACTAATTCGATCCGACTCGGTGATTTGGGGTGGGGGGTTGGGGTGGTAGTGATGGAGAGCGAGGGAAGGGGCTGCTCGGCGTGGTCGTCTTATGCCGATCTGATCACGTCTGAAACGGGCAGCCCTGTCTAATCCTTGATGTCATACATCCAGTGTCGACTTTGCCTTTTCCTTCTTCTCCCTCCTGTAAGCGTGCCTTGCAATATTGTTTTCGATAGGCCGTTAAAATCTGCAAGTTTTAACACGTGAATATTAAATTAATATATAAAAAAGTAGTTTAGATGGGTAGAAGAAATATAGTAAAACAAATTAAATCGAAATAAAAACAAGGAATGTAACCGACATAATTTAAAACATGTTAATATACCTTATTATTTCCCTTACATTCGCTTCACAATTAAAAATAAATAAACCGGGAGTGATCTCCCCTAAACTCTCTCGAATATACTTATATAAGACTACGCGGATAGCAACTCGGGATATAGACATGATTTTTAACCAACTTTTAAATACTTAAGCTTTTTTAAAAATAGAATAGAACCTCGTAGAAAAAAGAATTGCGCATCAAGTGAACCTCAAACAAGATGTGTATAATTGTACTGAATAATAGTACTTTATAAATTCACATGCTTTTTTTTGAGAAATTACAAATCATCGTAAAGTAATAATTAAGTTGAACAAAAATTACTCAAAATGTGTCGGGCGGCAGGGAATTAGATCGTTTACTTACATGTGAAATTTTGTTTAGCATACTGAAACAGTACTCAAGTTATAGGCTACCAAAGTAGAAAATATTCCGTTTCAGGTTTCCAGAAATCGGTGAAAAGTTGATACAGAAGTACAAATTTAATATAATACATGTGTCTGAAATTTCACTCACGTCATCGTGATCATAGACACACATACATACACACATACAGACAAAATAGCAAAACTATGTTTTTCCTACTCAGGGAGGTGTAAAAACGTCGCATATACTACAAAGCTAGTTTGTAGCCAAGGGCCATGGTGTAAGGCGCCGCATTGTGGAGAATGTGTAACGGTGTGGTTTAAGTTGCCCAATAGCCAAGATGAGAATATATTTTTTTTTGTTTAAAAAGATCGTTTATTTTCTTGCACATTGGCAGTGGTTTTATAGAAGAAGAAAACAGGTTCTCTACAGCCGTTGAGTAAATTTAAAAAGCAAACGCTTTTTTGTTTCTAATAAAGAATAACAAAGGTATAATTTGGAATGTTTTCAAAATTAAATATATAAATACAAAAAAAAAATATCAAACTTCTGTGTTTCATACACATTTGAGCGGCTTGCCAGATGTAAAGTTTCAATCACTTTTCACAATATTTGGTGGGTGTACTCATATTGAGAAAACAAACTCGATTATCTTAAACCTGGATGTTCACTGTTACATAATGAATTGTTGTTACCACCTGTATGTTCCTTGTTATCACTAGGATGTTCCTTGTTACCACTTGGATGGTCCTTGTTACCACCCTGATGTTCCTTGTTACCACCTGGATGTTCTTTGTTACCACCTGGATGTTCCTTGTTACCACCTTGATGTTCCTTGTTACCACATGGATGTTCCTTGTTACTACCCGGATGTTCTTTGTTACCACTAAGATTTTCCTTGTTACCACCCGGATGTTCCTTGTTACCACCCGGATGTTCCTTGTTACTACCCGGATGTTCTTTGTTACCACATGGATGTTCTTTGGTTTGTGGCGGTGGGGTAGAGAGTTGAGAGGGGAGAGGGTGCAGGTTTGTGGCGGTGCGGTAAAGTGTTGAGAGGAGAGAGGGTGCAGACCTAGACCTAGACCTAGACCTAGACCCAGACCCAGACCTAGACCTAGACCTAGACCTAGACCTAGACCCAGACCTAGACCTAGATCTAGACCTAGACCTAGACCTAGACCTAGACCTAGACCTAGACCTAGACCTAGACCTAGACCTAGACCTAGACCTAGACCTAGACCTAGACCTAGACCTAGACCTAGACCTAGACCTAGACCTAGACCTAGACCTAGACCTAGACCTAGACCTAGACCTAGACCTAGACCTAGACCTAGACATAGACCTAGTCCTAGTCCTAGACCTAGACCTAGACCTAGACCTAGACCTAGACCTAGACCTAGACCTAGACCTAGACCTAGACCTAGACCTAGACCTAGACCTAGACCTAGACCTAGACCTAGACCTAGACCTAGACCTAGACCTTGACCTAGACCTAGACCTAGACCTAGACCTAGACCTAGACCTAGACCTAGACCTAGACCTAGACCTAGACCTAGACCTAGACCTAGACCTAGACCTAGACCTAGACCTAGACCTAGACCTAGACCTAGACCTAGAGACCTAGCACCTAGACCTAGACCTAGACCTAGACCTAGACCTAGACCTAGACCTAGACCTAGACCTAGACCTAGACCTAGACCTAGACCTAGACCTAGACCTAGACCTAGACCTAGACCTAGACCTAGACCTAGACCTAGACCTAGACCTAGACCTAGACCTAGACCTAGACCTAGACCTAGACCTAGACCTAGACCTAGACCTAGACCTAGACCTAGACCTAGACCTAGACCTAGACCTAGACCTAGACCTAGACCTAGACCTAGACCTAGACCTAGACCTAGACCTAGACCTAGACCTAGACCTAGACCTAGACCTAGACCTAGACCTAGACCTAGACCTAGACCTAGACCTAGACCTAGACCTAGACCTAGACCTAGACCTAGACCTAGACCTAGACCCAGACCCAGACTCAGACCCAGACCCAGACCCAGACCAACACCCAGATCCACACCTAGACCCACACACAGACCCAGACCCGGGTCTAAGTCTGTCGATTTATATTTTACTCGATAGTCTAATATTTTAATGTTTCTGGATTCTGCTAGAGGGATGTTGGAATGGATAGGTAGTAGTAAAAGGGAAGAAACAATTTTGTTATAGACGTTTAATGAAGAGTTACCTCCGCTAAGTTTTTATTTGCTTAAAACATTTAAAGACAAAATAGTAAAATATTAAACATCAGAAATTCGCCCTCTCATCAATCGCTACTAGTCCCACACTTATATCCCATTTTGAGGCGTAAATGAGGTCAGTGAAAGCGCGGGTCTAATATTCAATGCAATTTTAAAATCAGCGGAGGACATTCATAGACAGAGGCGTAGCGTCCCCTCATTGCGCCCGGGGCGAACTTTCAGTTTTGCGCCCCCCATATATATATATATATATATATATATATATATATATATATATATATATATATATATATATATATATATATATATATATATGTATATATATATATATATATATGTGTGTGTGTGTGTGTGTGTGTGTGTGTGTATATATGCATATATATACATATATATATATATAGGCAGTGGCGTAGCCAGGATCGTCTCAAGGGGGGGATTCCAATTTTTACCCGGGGACAAACTTTCGATTTGCAACCCCCCCTTCAAACTTTCGATTTGCACCCCCCCCCCCCCCCCTCAAACTTTCGATTTGCACCCCCCCTCATACTTTTTCTATATACCGAGGGGCCTATGGGGGGGTTATGACCCCCCCAAACCCCCCCTGCCTACGCCACTGTATATAGGCCTATATATATGTAGGCTATATATATATATATATATATATATATATATATATATATATATATATATATATATATATATATATATATATATATATATATATGTATATATTGATATATGTGTGTGATAGTGAACGTGCGTGTGCGTGTTTGTGTGCGACAGCCCGGAGAAAAATTAACAATTACAATGTATGATTGTCTTTCCATAAAGCTTTACTTGACGCCTATTAAACTCCCCTTAAGTTGCATTATCATTTTAAAAATTATTAGTAATATCAGAAAAAATATAAACCTTATCTGAGTTTAGAGGAAAGTTTGTGGCAGGCGCTAACTCGTTTTGGACAGTCATTTTTATGTTTGATCTTTGGAGCAGTCTCAATTCATACAATTGACATACAATAGTAAACTATTGTACACATTGCAATACGATATGGGCATTACTTTTTACTGGTTGATTTTATAATGAAACAAGCGAGAGGAAAAAACTGGAAGAATGGAGTCTTGGATTTATTAGATGTGCGCTGCCTTCACGCAGACAGTCAACAACAAATGCAAAAAGAATTATTGTACTGATTGAAGAAGCAGTAATAATAGTTTTTAATCATAGTGGCACCGCCCATGACTTTCTGATTAAAATCAGCAGCAATAAAATGCGTATGAACATTGTAAGTCAATGTAGAATTCAAATACATTGTCAAATAAATCCAATCAGGATCTATAGCTAAGTATGATGTATCTATTACTGTATGGCTCAGAATGAAAAGGTGGTGGTTGGGCACAATATGAGAAACACAGAAAATTACGCCTGACTCATATGATTCGAGATCGGATTTTGTCCATTTTGGCGTAACGCGTAACTATTAGAAGGGAATTGACGAATGCGCAAATAAAACTGGTGGGGTTCGGTAACTTCAAAAGTTAACAACCTCTGCTTTAGAGTGTATTTTGTAGAAGGTGCAAGCCTATTTGGTCTACTTTTGGTCGTGTCTTTAGAACAATTTTGATAATAGTATATTACAATTTTAATTTATCAGTTAGCTTGAACGAAGTGTTATGAAAAAAAGCAATCGAACAATGATCTATTCAGTACAATCTACTAATTTTCTTCTCCATTAACATTTTAGCAAAGAGTGTCGCTTTCCAACCACCAGCTCCCACAGACTGCTATTTTACTGATCGGATAGCGATACAAGAATCCGTGACAGGTTATATGTAATGCAGTGATCCAGGTAAGATGTAATTTTAAAGCAATCAAGTAAAATTATCTGATCTCACACTGAAGTTGAGAGAATCGAAAGAATCTTACAAAGAACTAGTCCCGTCATTTCTTAACAAAGTGTTAAAAGATCCAGTACAAATGTTTCGGTTTTTATTGGAGAAAAAGCGCACCCCCCCCCCCCACCCCTCCTCACCATCTTGGACAAAGTTGGTTGAGCGAATTTTAAACGTCACTAACTCTTGTTTTTATGTTACACATTCGTAAAACACGATTTAGTACAATATGTTTTTTACTAAGTTATAACGATTTCCTACTAACTAATCCAATGTAAGTTTTTACGATTTTCGTCTTCGAAAAAGAGCCCCCCCCCCCCCCCATCTTGGAAATCTGGAAAGCGTTTTTTTTCCGGCCACTGTTTCATAAGGGTATTTGTTTTACAGTTACAAAATCAAGGTAGAAAACAGTTAAATCAGCATGCAAAGGCTCTTAACCGTTACAGTTTTTAACTTTGACACTTTATAAATTAAAACTGCAGCTTAAAATGAGCTATTGATTATTTTCCTTCCCCTGTGGTAGGCGCACTGGGCGGCCGCCCTTCCTCTCCGCTTAGCTACGCCTCTGTTCATAAGTATAGATAGGCAGGGGACCTCGATTTATTTTGAGAGTATATGACGATTCCGATTCCACCACCATTTGTTGAAACAGCCCCAAACGAATGCCAGCAAACTGTCTGGCAGCCAAAGATCGTTAAAAAAATTAATGGCAGACAACGGCGATCGTGCTGCAACCGAACTGTTTGACTCTTGCTATTGAGAAATTCGGTTAATTAATAGATCTGCTGATCGTCATTAATTGGAAGGACTCAACACACCCCAACAAGAAAATAGGGAGGTGGGGCGATGAAAGGTTATACTGCCCTGAAGCTGTGTGCGTAGAATATTGCCCTCACATTTTATTCTACTCCCCTCTCTTTATTTCATGTCCCATTAAATGTGTTTTATTTAGTTCTATTTTGATTTAATTTACTTTGTTTGAACCACACGAGAATGAACCCAACATCTAAATTAATTATTACCACAAGGAAAAAATGTAGCTCTTGATTATGCGACCTACTCTCCGTGATTTTATCGTATATTGTTTTTATTTGTCGTATTTTTAAATGTGACTACCCACAAAGGGGAGTTAACGATAAACGTTTATCTTTAGTATGAAAGCAGATATAATTGTACCACTACCTTCTTGTATTTACATGGAAATAAAGGTTTCAATGTTCAAATTGTATTTTTATTTTTTGTTAGACAAATGACAAATACAAACATGCTCAAAGAACAATTATATCTAAATAAGTTCTCCTATTGACAAAATCAAAATTCGCAATCCTTAATCTGTGAACAGCAGCTTTTATCTATTGAAACATTTTTTTATTAATCAAGAGTATTTTTAACACACATAATTGGAAAATAGAAAATAGATAACAAAACATCGACAACAAGTTTGGTAGACAACACTTCAGTACTAAATCACAATCCTTTCCTTATTTAGACAACGTTGTTTATAAATAATTCTGCTCAACATTTAAACTTACACGTATTTTTTTTTTACGTGGCAAAACGCATTAGACTAAGAAAATAAAATAATTTACAAATCTTACGGCCTTTACAGTTTTTACACAATCAAATAAATTACAAAAGGTATTGCCTCTATAGTCTTCATACAAATAAATTACAAAAGGTATTGCCTTTATAGTCTTCACACAAATAAATTACAAAAGGTATTGCCTTTATAGTCTTCACACAAATAAATTACAAAAGTTGGGCCTTTACAGTAAATTCGCTATTATTTTATAACGTTACTTAATACTAATCTTGGTTTGCTCTCAAGACAGTAAAATACACCTTTGTACTGGCTGAGCTATAAGAACTACTGGGTTAATTGAAATCTGACGCATCTCCAGAAGGTATGAAAGTCATCAATTAATGGCTCATTGCATCCATCAAATCCTGGATACACACACGGTGAATACCTGGGTTTGGTGTGGAGGGTTCTCGTGAAAATACATGCAATGTGTTATTTCTACTTATTGTTTTACTTATTATCTATATGTTATGATATATGTAACTGTTTGAAATGTTTGTTATGGTTAATAACTGTAAGTATTGCTGACTTTAATAACAATAAATGTGTTATTGTTACTTACAATTATAAGTCCTGTTTATTAGTGTTGTTTATGTGGAGGGAGTGGTCTAGCGGTAGAGGGCTGGAGAGAGAGAGAGAGAGAGAGAGATAGAGAGAGAGAGAGAGATGAGAGAGAGAGTAAACACAAATAAAAATGTGACCTTTCGTATATACCCTATAGGTGACCTTTCGAATACTTTCTCATTCAATATTCACACGACCCTTAAGATGTGACCTTTCGTATACCCCACATACAAAATGTAAAAGATCCATAAGTTTTACATGTAAAGAAACTAATGGGCTTTATATAAATAGCCGCAAGGTATCGCCAATGAAACATTTCTCGAAGATAGATAGGGGCCTACCTAATGCACCTTTGTCTTAAATTTAAAAAAAAAAGCTTCACACGTGCGAAGGCTGAGACAAATTAATTACCGGTAAAGATAGGTCAAGCTAGCATGCGCCTTCAGACGCTCCGACCCGCGCGAGTTTCAGTTATATTAAAACAATTAACTTCTACAATGGATAATTTAGGATGTATATTTTACTGCGTAATGAGTTATGAAATATACTTTTAAACGTTAAATCTTGTATAGGTTCGTAGTTTATTTCATCTGCGTCATTCAAAGTATTAGTTTCATTTTGTTTTTAGAATTTCAACATTTTAAACTTGACTTTGCTAGAATTATCTGGTCAGCTTAATAATCACAAAGACTAATGAGTTACTAAACCTAAAGAATATGGGACGGCTTGGCCTAAGCAATAGAGCGCTAGGCTGGTAACCCGAAAGTCTCAAGTTCGAATTCGGGTCCAAATCAGTTTAACGTCCCTGAGTTCACCCAGCTTTGATGGGTACCTAACTCATGTTAGGGAAAGTAAACTTGGCTTGGCAAAGTGTTAACCACATCATCCTTCATATGCTAAAGTCTAGAAACATATGAACTCTACTTCATCCATCCAATGGATGGTTAGGTCTAAAGAGGATTCTTTACTTTATTTTAATCGATAAGAGTCGTGATGAAATAAAATATTCTACTACCGATCCCTGGGCTTAGCATCCACCTAGCTTGCCACTAATTCTCTGATTAATGACCCCCTAGTCTCTTCTAATTCCCCAGATTAGCGATCACCAGCTTTACCAGTAATCCCCAGATTAACGATCCCCAAGCCTTCCACTAATCCCCGTGCTACTAATCCATAACATATGTGATCACCTAAGCCTGCCTACCTGCATTCCCCTGGGATTACCAATCCCCTATCCCGTCGCTAATCCCTTAGATTAGTATCCCAATCAAACGATTTAACAACAAATGTTCGCGCTTGTATCAATCTGTCACCACCCCCTTTAACTATTCATGTCTCCGCGCATGCGCATCATCAGGACCAGTGCAATCACTCAACCCAATAACTAGTCCATACAGGTTAGATCTCTTGAACAAAAGCACCTGATTCCCGTGGTAACGTAACACCGCCATCTTTAAAACCCCAATCAATATGTCTGACAGCTGCCCGGGAGGTGGCGTTAGTACCGGATACGGACCTGCATCCGCTGCATTGTGACGTCATCGAACCGGAGTTTTCACCTGAAAATGCTGAGTCAGATACTAAAAAGAACCGGTTACTTTAAGAAATTTACGCCTCGGTTTTTCGTGATTTATTTCAAAGATTTTTATTGGGAGGGGGGTGAGGGGGGGGGGGGCACTTGAAACTTTTGTCGTGAGGGGGACGGACTAAAGTTTTCAGATGGAGGGAGGGGGGCACACATTTGTTACTTACTTAATCCTCATCACTCCCAGCTATAAATCTCCGCCATTCCACCCTGTCCTGGGCGAGCCACTTCAATTCATGCCATGTCTTACCAGTAGCCTGTACGTCTTCTTCCATCTCCCTCCTCCATGTTTCCAGTGGTCTTCCTCTATTTCTCTTTCCAGGTGGGTTCCACTTCAGCGCCATGTTGGGGAGTCTTTTTTTTGCTCAAGCGTTGGACATGGCCCAGCCATCTACATCTCCTCATTCGAACTTCTGAAACAATGTCGTTTAATCCTGTCCATTTGTTACGGTATATATTTTCTATAACAGTTTTACTTTTTAAAATTTCGTTCGGGTGGGGGAGGGGGGTAAGGGGTGGACGAGACTCGAAAACAGTACCTAATATGCCTGAAAGAAACTCTGCTACCTCTTAAGAGTCGGTACTCTTTACCAAACATAAAATTTATGATTAAAAAAAAAAAGAATTTATGTTTAACAAATAATGTCCGTGTAATATGATTATTAGAATTCGGGTAAAATAAATCAAAATATTGTATACGTTGATCTAATCAGATATTCATTCAAATCTAATCAGATATTCATTCAAATCTAATCAGATATTCATTCAAATCTAATCAGATATTCATTCAAATCTAATCAGATATTCATTCAAATCTAATCAGATATTCATTCAAATCTAATCAGATATTCATTCAAATCTAATCAGATATTCATTCAAATCTAATCAGATATTCATTCAAATCTAATCAGATATTCATTCAAATCTAATCAAATATTCATTCAAATCTAATCAGATATTCATTCAAATCTAATCAGATATTCATTCAAATCTAATCAGATATTCATTCAAATCTAATCAGATATTCATTCAAATCTAATCAGATATTCATTCAAATCTAATCAGATATTCATTCAAATCTAATCAGATATTCATTCAAATCTAATCAGATATTCATTCAAATCTAATCAGATATTCATTCACATCTAATCAGATATTCATTCAAATCTAATCAGATATTCATTCAAATCTAATCAGATATTCATTCAAATCTAATCAGATATTCATTCAAATCTAATCATATATTCATTCAAATCTAATCATATATTCATTCAAATCTAATCAGATATTCATTCAAATCTAATCAGATATTCATTCAAATCTAATCAGATATTCATTCAAATCTAATCAGATATTCATACAAATCTAATCAGATATTCATACAAATCTAATCAGATATTCATTCAAATCTAATCAGATATTCATTCAAATCTAATCAGATATTCATTCAAATCTAATCAGATATTCATTCAAATCTAATCAGATATTCATACAAATCTAATCAGATATTCATTCAAATCTCCCCGGACTCTGCTCTGTGTAGATGATTACCGCGTATCTCTAACAGCTGATTTGATGTTCGTGTGTGTTTACGGGGATGCTGATTGTGCTCACGCATTGTCAAATCAAAAACAATAACAGAAACGAACTCGGTTACTTGTCTTATATTACATGTATAATGGGAGAGAGGCTCGAAGTGGGGAGGGGGGAGGGTCCATACAAGACATAAAGTATATAGCGCCATTTTTATCACCAGTTCTGTCGTCTTAAACCCTCCCCGCATGTGAAACTCTGTCCTAATTGCTCAAACTTTTTCACAATACCCCCACTGTTATGCGATATGATTGATAAACAACCCCCCCTGCCTCACCCATCTTCATACCCAAAAAAAAATAAAGACAAATAATGACTATTTTAAACAAAAGTAAAGTATCAACTGAAAGTTAAATGGCATTTTAAATTTTACATTAATGGGTATTAGATTTTTTTTTATTATTTAAAACATCGATCTCATTTTTATTTTAAGCGTTGAGCGATACTAATTGAATGTATCAAATTACTGTAGACATTTCTCTTGGTTAGTCTTAGCTGTAAATCAGAAATTCATTATAGTTTTTTTTATAAAGTATCGGTCAAATACTACGCACTAAAATTAATACGCAATAAACGTAAAACTAAAATAAACATAAGATTAAAATAGTCAGAAGACTAAAATAACAGTATTCTAAAATCAAGACGCAATAAACATAAAAATAAAATAAACAGAAGTTTAAAATAATCAGATGACTAAAATAACAGTACAGTAAAATAAACACATTCAATAAAACATCGCTATACAAACATATCATTAAAATAAACACAGCTTTAAAAAAAAGGCCAAAGTAATTCAAGACGAAAATAAACAAGTGACAAGAAACACACCACGAACAGAAACACCACAAGACAAGAAACCCAACTCTAAACCAAACAAAACCTTGACGCAACACACTGACGCCTAGCTGCCCAAAGCTTGTCTCTATCTTTGAAATCTATTTTCCCCCTGTTCACACCCTAGATATGTTGCCATACCAACTATCAAACGTGCGCGATTATCTCCCTGCTAAATAGTTTAGTGTCACCAGTAAGTAGTTTAAATAGTTGAGTGTCACCAAAAAGTTGTTCAAATACTTTTGTGTCACAACAAAAGTTGTTTAAATACTTTACTGTCACCACAATCGTTGAGTAAATACTTCAATGTCACCACAAAAGTTCTGTAAATACTTCACTGTCACCAATATAAGTCGTGTAAGTATTTTAGTGTCACCACAAAAGTCGTGTAAATAGTTAAGTCAGTGTCACCACAAAAGTTGTTTAAATACTTTGATGTCACGATAAATGATGTGTAAACATACATCAGTGTCAAAAAAGTGTGTCATCATTGTAAATTCTTCAGTGTGTCACCACTAGAGTAGTGGAAATACTTCATGGTCACCACTAAAGTAGTGTAACTACTCGAGTGTCTCACCACAAAAGTCGTGTAAATAGTTGAGAGTGTCGCCAATTAAGTCGTGTAAATACTTGAGTGTCTCATCAATAGTCATGTACATACTTCAAGGTCACCACAAACGTTATGTGAATATTTCAGTGTCACCACAAAAGTCGTGTGACTACTCGCGTGTGTCACCACAAAGGTCGACGACGCCGCTCAAGTTCTCTGAAATACTACACTACTCACCCAATGTGGGGCAGAACCAAGGAAAAAAAACAAAAGAAAAAACAAGAAAAATTTCCAAGACAGTTTGACCTCCGACCGATATGCATATGACCCTAGGTCCACCGATATAGGACCATCTTTCTCCAGTGAACGGAAAAAAAGTCACAGGAAAAAAAAAAACCTCAGAAAAAAGTCACAGTTTTTGCTAGGAAAAAAAGTCACAGAAAAAAAGTCACAATGGAAAAATTTTATCGGAAAAAAAGTCACAGAAAAAAAGTCACAAAAATCTTTTCTATAAATATTTTGCTTTATTTGTTGCAAATTGTAAATTTTTATATTTTTTTATTGTTGTGGGTTATTTTTGTGTAGCATATATTATTTATAGACGTTAAAAGCATAATAGTTTATAACAATTAAAAGTAAAATACTCTAAGATAATTTACATAACAATCTCAACTTTTGTTGCGTATTTAGTCAAATACGCGACAGAAAAGCTAATTATATAAGAAATGTAGATACATCATTGTATTTTGCATATGTTTTGCCGTAAGCTTATCTCCTGTCGGCCTCTCCTCAGTCGGCCTTGTCCGAACATAATGTGTGAAGTGGACGTTTTATGTCAATGACAGCCTTTGAACCGTGTCGGCTTTCTGTTTTGATCCTATGCTTTGTTATGTAATGAGCGTGATAAATGTGGGCAGTAAAGGTGGTTGAACTTATCATAACTATCGTTGCGATGAGTTGAGGGCAGCAAGTCAGATGAACTTACCATTTCACGGTAATTTAATATCAGTATTAAAAACAATACGGTGAAAACTGAGGATGTTGGAACATTCTATTAAATGCTATTAATATTTGTTATACATAATTACAATATACATACTTAAAACTAAATATTTTTAGACGAATTATAAACATTACCATGCGTATACAACCTACACACATAACATTACATTGAGTAAATCCTTAGTTAATTTTGCACTCTCTGAATATATAATTCATAAAATTATTAACACATTCCTTGCAAATATATGTTTGTGACTTTTTTCCTGTGACTTTTTTTCCTGTGGCTTTTTTTCTGTGTTTTTTGTTCCTGTGTTTTTTTCCCCTGTGACTTTTTTTCCTACAATCCTTTCTCCAGCTCAAGAAATATTTTGTGTGTAAACAGTAGAGTTGTTGTCGACTGTATAAATGCATACAGACAGACATACATACACACATATACATATATTTATAAATATATACAGGATTTTTATACATATATATATATACTTACATACATACATATATATATATATATATATATATATATATATATATATATATATATATATATATATATATATATATATATATATATATATATATATATATATATATATATACATGTACATTTATATAGGTATAGGTATTTATGCGTATATATACGCATATATATATATATATATATATATATATATATATATATATATATATATATATATATATATATATATCACAATTAAATTTACAGTATTTATTTTTCATTCGTGTTGATCATTATCCACTGAGAAATCACGTGTGAGAAAAAATCCTTGTAAAGTTATAGAGTGAGTTGTGAGTATAGTCTCAATGTTTTGAACGACTATAGAAACCCTACAGCTATAGCTCGCGTGCCGTCAGAAAGGGAAATACCAATAACACAATTGTAATCAAATAAATAAACTAGATGATTTGAAAAAAATAATATAAAATTTCCAATTTTTTAAATCAGACTGCTGATGCTGTGCTTAGATTTCTATTTGGAATGTACATCAACTCTAAGTTAAATGAATAAAAATTTGACTGTTTATATGGCGTAGATAAGGCTCTGCTAATTAAGGGATGTAGGTTCCGGACAGGGAGTTAATAGATAAAAGAGGCCAACTCAGAAATGATCTGATAAGTCTAAAATAAAGCCAACTGATACTTTTTAACATAGACACACTGGTGATGACAACATAAAAACACTCACATACCATAGTCTTCATTAAAATGAAACAAGTAGCTCTTATTAAATGACATGTCAAGAATGTCATCTTACATAAGCCTATAGTAAATGACATCCAGAATGCCATCTAACATTAGATTGTAGAAAATGACATGTCCAGATATCATTTACTTGAATTCAAAGACCCATGCCAAAAAGATTCTCTCATCACCATCCACTATCCAGCATCTGATCCACCATACAGCATTCGTCTTGTGCTCCATCACTATCACGTAAACACAATGCAACCCGACCCAACCCTATTATAAAACCTCAAGACCCCAATTCCTAAAACCCCAAACACAAACCCCTATACATGCCACCCCCGAACCCTAGTTTCACCCTTTCAATATCCTAACTTGAACCCCACCATCAACCAATCAACACCCAACCCCCTCTTACGCCCACTATCCATCACCCGCATTGCCTGAATTCTCTGAGCATCATTTAACCCTACGGTCAAGGGCGACAAGAAAAGGTAGCAGGCGGATAGTTAGCTGTCGCCCCTGTTCGACCTACGACAGAAAGATGGATCTACCTTGCACGTGGCTCGCATCGCTAATATCCGCAGCGTCCGCCAAGGTTTTTCCCCCTCTCTCTCTCTCACACGCCGTTGTGGTTACCGATCGTCTCACAGCGACGATTTGTACAGCCAGCGATTGCGAGGTAGAGTTGTCGGTCCTTTGACGGAGTAGCCGGTCCTTGTGCAGAGTTGTCGTTTATAGTTCGTTTCATGGTTTGAGATTCTCATTGAATGACGTTATATTGATACGTTTATTATAGACTAGCAGAATATTAGTTTATTTCTCCATACGTGAGTACTACTTTTATTTCAGTCGACATTTTATTCATTCGAGGCTGTGACTTTATTTAAAATTCATTATTATTTCAAGCAAGAGACATGTTTAAATTCGACATTGAATCCAGCATATTTCTGTATGAGTTTTGAAATGTTAGTACTTTTTAATTTTCTTATGAGTTATTGACTTACTATGAAGATCATTGACAACTTTATATATCCTTAACTAGAAAGTAAGTGTAGTGATATATATATATATATATATATATATATATATATATATATATATATATATATATATATATATGTATATATATATACGTATATACGTATATACAGTATATATATATATATATACTGTTTTTCCTCTATTTCCTGAACTAGCTGAACTACTTACATGTAGCCTATATAGGGCAGACTTACGGCATAGGGCCGCAATAACTTAGATAGTCTGACCTTGAGTTGTATACCCTTGACCCTATCGATTACGGTAATTAGCTTTTCTATACTGGTGAGTCAAAAAAAATCAAGAAGTAATTAACTAATTAACACCAAAGGTCAAATCTTTATATATCCAGTCTTCTCCCTTACGAGGTTGCGCACACAAGACATACGATATAATACAAAAATATGATGTGTGATATACCTCTATATATATAACGTTATAAAACGTTAAATAACGCTTTATGTCACTTTTTCTTCTACGACGACACCTCATGATATGTAAACTTTCTACAAAATAGGCCCGTCTACTACCCACAACATTACGAAATTACTCATCACAACAAGTATTTTTTATTTTAATTATGTGAAGCTTAAAAATTAAGAGATAATCTCCTGTTATATCCTCATAAATTTCAAACAAAAACTCATGCTGAGTTTTTTTTAAAGAAAAATAATACGTAAAACAGATAGGTCAACGTATTGATTCCATTATTCTAAATGTCACCAGTTTAACAAAACCAGAGCAGGAAATCAAATGCAGTCTCCTGTAAAATTACACTACACCACTATCAAACTCCACATAACACGTCACAAAACGATAAACTACCAGGTTTCACACCAACAATACTAGTTTTGAGCACGTACCCAATAACTATAGAACAAAAACATCCGTACCTAGTCTATATTAATACATGGCTTGAATTCGCCTGTCTAGCCTGACCACTGGGCTCCTCTCTATTTTAAGGCTGTGTGCGGCACACGATTTAAGTGTGTTGGGTGTCAGATGTCAAATTTCAGTTTTGACCTAATTATTAAAGTATATCCATTTCTGAATACAAAACCACATAACATATTGTTGGAAAATGCTTATTTTTATTTTAAATTAATTTTTTTGTGAGGCATGTATATGCATGTTTTGTCTAATTTTTCAAAAATACAGCGAAAATTGCCTAAGTTTACTACTATAAAACATACAGATAACTAAAAATAGCTACCGCGTGTTTAGTATCGCCGGAAAGCTCCTTTTCTTGTCTATAACGACAAGGTAAATTTGTCAACCAATGAAAATATTCCATTTAATTTCGAATGTTCAAATGAAACACACTTTTTAAAGATTTTGACCTACATATACCAAATTTTCCTACTCGGCCTTACCCCGGAAGCAAGGTAAAATTCTATTGGCTGGCGGACTCGGAATTATCAGTGTTAAAATTTTTGATTCGCTAGCTAGTTTATCGCTTCCGGCGTGCCTAGTGATGAACTGATTCTTGTTGTTGATTTTCAATCAGCTGTTTACAAACTTTTTAGACAAATCTCATCGTATCAAATGTTTTTATCGGTTTAATAATGTTTGAACTGTTTAGAAGTTCCGTGATTTCATACCAGCCATCTTTCTCTGTTGATTTACTGCTACTAGATTTAGTCTACACAAGCCTACCGCACACGACAAGAGTAAGCTGTGTGTTACGTGTGTAGTAAGTTATTACACACTACACAGCAAGAAATACACTATCACCCTGTGATCGAACCCAAAACAGACTTATCAGATAGAACAATTTTGGTAATAACTTAAGTAATCCCCGGGTGAAGTTGGCCTGCACATGTTACAAGTGTCCTAATGCGTAACAAGGATAAAAGAGTACACAACAAACTATTTGAAACTAGGCTCATGTGTGTGATGTTCTACTGCTGTCCAGTGATTATGAAAACTACAGCCTTAAATTTTGTTTACAAGGAATAGATGCACGGACATCAAGCAGTGAGTATTTCAATATCCATTAAACTATTTGAATTTAAAGATTAATTAGTAGGCCTACATATTTTTTTTCTTTGAACATCTTATTTAGGTTAGTAGACCTGTTTGTCATTAGACTCATTAGTGGTTCAGATACTAGTTCAACAGATTTTAATCTCCTCAAACTAATAAATCAAATTCTATTCAGTGATTCTCCTATTCTTATATTCATACAATATATCACTATAGTTTTATGATTACTTTTCTTTTTACATTTGTATATTTTATTAATAAATTCATTTCCCCTATGATTTAGGCCTACAGTGTGTGTTGAAAACCCTGCAAGTTGCCCTGGTTCAAGGTAATCTCCCTACACATAATTTTGTTTCACATAACAATATCTGGAGAAAATGATTGAAGAGCTAGTGACCAAGTGACCTCAGTGAAAGAATATGGCAACTTTTAAATACTGCAAAAAGGAGAATCATGTATCCGAATGACGGCAAACCGCTTTTCAAAATCATGTTCTGGACCCAAAACAGTTGTAAAATTTATTTATAGCTTATACCTTACAATGATTTTGCAACTTAGTTTAGGATTTAATACATATTCAATGCAAAATGTGTTTGTGGTAAAGTGTTTTTTTTTTTGTCCACTAGAATAACTTATGTTCTACTTTCCTTTATAGAATTGACCTTTGCCAAGAGAAAGCCAAGCAGTATGAAACCAGACAATAACTTGGAAAAAGAGCATTTATTTTGGTCAGTGCACAAGTATTAACAGGAAGAGATAAAGAGAGCTGAAGAGATGGATAAATCAATTATTATAGTTATAGTGGTAGCAATAATTTAAAAAAAAACATTGAAACATTTTGCCGGACAACTAATCTGAAAAAAAGAAAAAGCTAGATGGCAGGAAAAAGTAGCAGTTGCCAAAATGAAATGTGAATATGCTTAACAAAATAGAACTGTTAGGTGTGGTTCAGCCCAATTTTTGAAACAACTTATTTTAAGAAAATAAAAATGTTTTTTGCCTTTACGTATTTGACGCATTATCTTTGTACGACAATTTTTTTACTTTATTATTTAAAATGTACTTGCAAGTTTAATACTTCATTGCATGTTTATATGTTAAATAAACCTGCATAAATTAAAACCAAATTTTGTTAGTATTTGTTAGGTTATGAATGAAATTTTTCATTTTTCTTTAGTTTTTTGCGTTTTTCTCAAAACGTTAAAATTCACTCTTCAAATCCCTACTCCTCTGTTAGTTCTGCATGTATTGTAATGAAACTTAGCCTGATTATTTTTCTAACATATATAAACAACTTCTATAAAGCATTTTTTAAAGATTTTCCTTACTTTAGATTTTATGGACTGAAATATGTTGAATTTGAGCAAATTTCGATTTTATGGACTGAAATATGTTGAATTTGAGCAAATTTCAGCTTTTTTTAACAGTCTAGGATTTAAAAATTAAAAATAATTTTTTTAAACCCTTTTCTTAAAAAGTACTTTATAGAAAGTTTCAGGCTAACATCACTCTACAAAATGCTTGCATTTCTGTGTGTTTACCTTTAGTGGTTGCTGAGCCTTAGCATTTTGAAAATGATAAACAAAAATCCAATATGGCGGACGTAACCATGGCAACCAAAAATATTTTTCTTTTTGGACACCATTTTTAAAAATCCCATTGAGCATACAATATATGGGTGAAGTTTCAGTGAATTTGCTTGACTAATAACAAAAAAGTGTTTGCCCTGTAGCTCCTAGCCTTAACCCTTGACCTACTTCGTGTACCGGGTTCTACCCCCTTCCTCCACGGGGGTCATTGTTGTACACATTTTATTCGACCAAAAAAAATTAATTAAAAACACGAATTTCTACAATTTGAAGAAGAAATTTGTTTTTTTTTTAAATTGCTTTACATTTTTAACATTCAAATTGGAATATTTAAAAAAAAACTGTTGACTTTAAATTGTTGATATTTGAAAATGTAAAATAATTATGTAATTATTTTTTAACGCTTATAAATTGTATATTCTTCAAATAAAATGCCTCATTCTAATACTTGCTAAATAGCGTTATAGAAAACATGTTATAAATAAGGTATTACTGGCATTTTACTCTATAGTGACACATTGTACATTTTGGAAAACATGTCATATTTGCATAATACTTGACCTTCTTCTTCTTCGTTCTTAATTTTGAGTGCTGAAAGGGGTCGAGGGTTTGAACTTGCGACTTTTTCGAATTTATCAACAATGATCTTTTTGCCGACTCGACCACGCCTCCATCACAATTAAGGATACGTGTCAACTGGTTATGCGCCATTGAGGCCACTGACTCCGATTTCAGCCTGCTTTTCTGTTTGAATTTAATTCCATAGCCTTTGTCCAACCAAGAACAAACTACAAGGCAGCAGTTGTTTCGATTTGGGAGTTGTCTTTCCTAGAAGAGCGGCTGTCCCCAGCTAATGAACCCGAGGATTCGAACTCGACACTTTTCGGTTTACCGACTCGACCACGCCGACCACACAATACTTGACCGATGAGGAGGAAATTTGGTATACGATGTTAGGACACCACCTACATTATTTTCCATACATAGGATAATGTTGTGGACCAGAATCCTGAGGTCATGTCATAAGATGCTACTCTTTAACACCCTGGAACTCTCCCTGTCCAGTACAAACGGATCATCGTTTAATCTCTCTTCTAAATCCGCCCCTCTGCCCGCCGCTAGACATTTTTCTACTTAATGATGTGATTCTACTGTAAAGTATTACACTAATTTTCTTGTTTTAATTAGAGGAACTACTTAATTATGTATGTTTACACACACAAATACACACACACACAAATACACACATATATATGTATATAAATATATATATATAAATATATATATATATATATATATATATATATATATATATATATATATATATATATATATATATATATATATATATCAGATATTGGGTCATATTAAACTGTCGGTCATAAAATTATGCTGAACTTTCCGGCATGGGATCATGTTAAACTGACATGAAATGAGGTTATGTTCAACGGTTCAACATAATGGCACTTTAAACGCCCCAGTCACTACTCATCTCCCTTGTAAATTAAATATCAACAATCATCTCCCTTGTAAATTAAATACCAACGATCATCTCCCTTGTAAATTAAATACCAACGATCATCTCCCTTGTAAATTAAATACCAACGATATCCTCCCTTGTAAATTAAATACCAACGATCATCTCCCTTGTAAATTAAATACCAACGATCATCTCCCTTGTAAATTAACTACCAACAATCTCCTCCCTTGTAAATTAAATATCAACGATCATAGAACACAACCCTGAATTTCTCGACCTAATTAGTTGTTCATGTCAAATCTCTCCTACCCCCAATAAACACAATGCCCGATCTCATCCGCCTATAAAAGCTAAAAGCAAGAAATAAAGCCATGAATGGCTATTTTTGTATCAACACTGGTTTTATTTTCATTTAGCATCGTGCCAGTTAGAAATTATTGCAAATATCCCCCCACCCTAGCCCCAGCCTTAACATTTTAACTCTGGAATTATATTCCCACATTAAATACGTTCTGTGTGAATAAAAATAAGAAGCTTTTAGACGAGCCATTACTGTGACACGTATTAATTGAGGCGTCATATGTGTGTTATTACACTAATGGAACCGTTATAGATTGTGGGCGTGGCCTTGATGGGGGGAGGACAGGTGTGTGTGTGGGGGGGGGGGGTGATAATCTCTATTTTATTTTCAGAAACTCGGGCTCAATTTAAAAAGAAACAAGATAAATATTTTAGGATTATAAAATGGGTTACTCTGCAATTCGGCTTTCAGAGGTAGTGGGAAAATATTTTGTTGAAAGACTACCGCAGCATTAGGACATTAGCTTGCTGTCCTGGTATGACATTAGACTACCATCCAAATAGGGCATTAGCCGGTCGTTCAGCATCGAAATAAGACATTAGCCTGCCATTCCAATAGGACATTAGCCTGTCATTCCAATAGGACATTAGCCTGCCATTCCAATAGGACATTAGCCTGCCATTCCAATAGGATATTAGCCTGCTATTCTAATAGGACATTGGCCTGCCATTCCAATAGGACATTAGCCTGTCGTTCTAATAGGACATTAGCCTGCCATTCTAATAGGACATTGGCCTGCCATCCAAATAGGACATTAGCCTGGCATCCCACTAGGAAATCTACCTACCCTCTCACTAGGACATTGTCCTAATGCCCCACTAGGATATGATGCCAGTAAGGACCACCCATCAACTCAATCATGAGCTAATTTCTCCAACTTTCCACACCGATAACCAACTTTTTCAATCGCCCTCCAAGTCGAGTCTCCATGTTTTTCTTGGCCTGCCATGTTTTTTTCTAGTACCCGAGAGACTCAAGGTCAAGGTCTGCCCTATTATGCTAATTGTTAGCTTCTTGAATGTGTGGTGCTCCATCACCATTCTCACTGGAGGATTTCTTCTTCAGCACTCTGTAGCATAGTTTTACTGTCGTTATAGTAAACTACTGAAGGTTGGTTGATCCAGTGGATTCTCCTGTGGCATCTGACATGTCTTTGTTTTATCTGGTGCTATAACGCCACACATATCCTCTCCATGCAGTAAAACAGAATTTGCTGTTGTTTTAATTTAGTTTGTGACGGTGTGGCTTAGAGGGAGAGTACTAGACTTCTAACCCGAAAGTCTCGAGTTCAAATCTGGGTTCACATCAGTAGAACGTCCCTGAGTTCACCCAGCTCTGAAGAATACCTAACTCAATTTAGGAAAACAAAAGCGGCTGGACATATCGCTGACCATATTATCTCCTTGTATGCGGAGGTCATTGAAACCGATGGACTCTACTTCATCTGCCTCTTTGTGTTTAAATGTGCAATAAACGAGAGGAAGATGAGATAATAATTTTGATTAATTTTGACTAGTAGGTCACTTGCTAGCTCCACAACTCTAGAAAAACTACGATTCTTCTATTTCTTGTATAGATTTTACTTTAATGTCAAAAAAAGCTATCAAAGTTATGAAATATCTACATTAGCACATCAAACTGATGGCAGCTCAGGATATTAAACACCATAGAAGTTACACTCGTCAACTCAGAGCAAGGCTATAATAAAATACTTAAAAAAACTTTTTAAAAAACCATGTTTTTCTTGTGGACTAAAAAGTAGAAAATAAATTTTTCTTTTGTGCTTCCTCAAGCTGTGCAGATTCTTGTGATGACTGACAAAAAACGTGGGTACGT